>NC_090242.1:32307281-32574781 GCF_024489055.1 Chanodichthys erythropterus | reverse complement strand
GGAACCGTGGACCGGAGGAAAGACATGTATCAGTTATGCGCCACAAGAGCCAGAGATCCACTCAGTAACGAGGCCGGTGAGTTGCGCAGATGTGTGTGTTTCTCAGGGGTTTGAATGTGTTCAGGGTGTGTTCGACAACACAAAAGGCTTTTAGCAGACCAGCAAGACAAGCTTTAATTTTCCACCCACGGAAAACCATTAAACTGCAGGCCAAGGACTGAGTATGTGCGCTTAACTTTGTGTGTCTTGAGCTAGTCTATAAATTAATGAATTATTGTGTTTTTCATATTCCAGTGGTTGTGTCTCTATGTGGATCTGGTCCGATTAATATAACATATCATGTAATTTTATAGGGCCCCTTTAAACTAGAGGTTTTCAAAGTGGGGTCTGCGTGGGAGCACTAGGGGGTCCAAGCAAAAGTTCAGAGAAAAACAGTGTAAAATAAATAAAAAAACTAACTAAATAAAATTGCCTTAAATAAATAACAAAATTGCTAAAATAAATAAATAATAAATTATATAAAATATAAATAAATAAATATACTTGTAAATATTTCTCAACTATATATATACATGAATGTGTTTGTATTTATATATATACATGATAATTACACACAGTACACCCACATATATTAGGCAAACTTTTATTTTGTATGCGATTTAATGCGATTAGTCGTTTGACAGCCCTAATATATATATATATATTATATGTGTGTGTATATGTATAATGTATATCTAATTTATAATATATTAGTGCTAAAATAAATAATAATTTAAATAATGCATCTAACAGAAGAGTACCATAGGAATAGAAAAGAGTATAAAGTATAAATTGGTACTTTATACATACAAATATATAGTTGCCTTTTAAATTTTAGGATGGGGGTCCCTTGCATAAGAACAATGGCATCTAAAAGATTGAAAGACTCTGAACAAATAGGGCTAGTGATAAAAATACAAGTGTTTTTCTTCACTTACTGTAGTAATGGATCGATTTTGGGACACTCTCTGCTGGGTGTGTTGTGGGTTAGTGGTTAAAAATGTAGGCTAGTAACCTGTTGGTTTTAGGTTTAAACCTCAGAATGGGTGTACCGCCATTGTGCAACTGAGAGGGTCTGTTTTTCACACGAAGCTGCCATATCACTTAAAAAAATAGCACAGAAGTGGCATGGACTACTTTTATTGTGCCTTTTCCATCATTTGCATTAGTTAGTTTTGTCCTGTAACATGGTGTTTGATTTGGGTGAGGGTTCGATTTTGATCCTGAGGCGAGAGATACATGTGTTTTGAACAAGTGCAGGCCTGATGTTTTGTCTCCATGCGTGTAGAGATTTCTTTTCAGCATGCGTTCCAGGAAGCATGGTTTATCTGAGCAGGACACACCCGTAATTGACTGGCTGCAGTGTGGGGTGTAAAACCCAAAGCCTGCATGTCTGTGGGACGCCATACACCCCTTAAACTCATCAAATGCCCTTTTCTAGCATCTGTGATTGAGTCAAATGCCTCAGAACAAAGAGAATGAATACAGACTGATGTCTGATTGTGAATGATTCAATCTTTTGAGTCGGATCTCTGAGTTAATTGGTGTATTTACAGTTCTTAAAATGATTCATTCACATTACAAAGGATCAGTAAGATTTAAGCTCAAACGAACAGCATTTATCTGAAATGGAAATCTTTTGTAACTTTGTAAATGTCTTTGCTGTCACTTCTGATAAATTTAACGCATCCTTGCTGAATAAAAGTATTAATTTCTTTAAATTTGTACTGACTCCAAACTTTTAAACGGCGCTGTATAATGTTACAAAAGCTTTTTATTTCAGATAAATGCTGTTCTTTTGAACTTTCTACTCATCAAAGAATCCTGAACAATTTTTTCATTGACAATAATAATAAATGTTATAATACATTGCGCAGCAGGTCATCATATCTGAATGATTTCTGAAGGATCATGTGACACTGAAGACTGGAGTAATGATGCTGAAAATTCAGCTTTAAACACAGGAATAAATGACATTTTGGAATATATTCACACAGAAAACAGTTATTTTAAAGGCAAAATATGTATTAAAATATCCAAAAACCACTAGAACAGTGTTATATATTTTGTTGACTTGTGTACTTACATTAGGCCTATCCCAGATGTTTCCAAGAATGTTTAAATCCAGAGTCGCCTATCCATAACATCATACCCGCATTACCCTCGATTTCCGGTTTTATTTTGTAGAAACCATGGAAACACCAAAGACGCTTTAATATATTATATGTTTTAATAGACAAGGGAACAACTGTTTGGATACATTTATAGACAGAAAAAAAGTAATCATTGTTATATAGCTCAACACATTTAGTCTTATTGTTTGAATCCTGTTTTCTTGATTTTTCGCGAGTACCATGCTTTACCATGCCTCAGGGAAAAATACTATTTTTCAACATAGCATATTCAGATGCAGCTTTATTTTTAGTAACAGTAAAACAGCATTTTCTCTATCATATAATACGTTTGTATTTAATTGCATGCCATTTATCAGCACAAGCCATGCAGCAATTATTAATATGATATTCTAAAATCGATCTATCTTACTGCTGTGTGTCTCACAGCAGCCGCCGAGCAAATGCACAGATTAACGTTATAACATCATTTTCAACACACTCAAATGTATCTAATATGATAAACAGAGCTGCTTTACCCCACATACGCTTGACTGGAAGAAGCGGAAATGGTGACTGTGGCATAATAAAAGTCCCGCTGCTCTCCAGACGTGTGTCGCGCTCGTCTCTCATTAGCAATTGCTCCAGCGGCCTCGTTCAGCTCCCACAACACTCGTCCTGCTCTGCTTCATACTACAGTAACGTTAATAATCGCATCCACGAACATGATTTCTGCCAGAGTCCCATCCTGATTCTTTTCCGCCGGCTGTGAGGTGAAGACACCATCTCCCATGATTCTGCGTTCAAACTCGCCGTCATCAAGCTACGCCTTTTGAATATGCTTTTGAATAGGCGACCTCTAGCTGCAAAAAATCTACATACTTTGTCATGTCAAAAATCAGTTAATGAATCTGAGATTTTTAATTAATTAAATAAAAAAGCTGTCTAATGTAACAAACTCATTCTACAGTGCTTTTTGCGAGGAACAGACCATAATTTAGGTCATTGCTCACTGAAAATCTTGAAATCTACCCTTGCTCTCTTTGGCATGTTTGTGGGAGAAATATATCTGATTTGTGAATGAATCATTCTTTTGTTTCTGATCTTTTCAGTGAATTTGTTTTATTCCAGTTCTCAAAACTAGATGATTCATTCATTGACAAATGAATCGGATTAATCAGGTTCCTGAGTTGACTCTGTAATGCCTTCTCCCATAAAACTTCCATTACTTCCATGCATTTGGTTTTACAAACTAAGAGATAAGAGCTTTTTATTTCACTTTCCACGGCTGAAAGTGTGGTTTCATACCAAAATGCATGTTTAATTGCCTTGAGTGGTTGAAACTCCATCAGTATAGCACTTTAGAGTCAGTCTTTCTGGCATGTACATGCAGGTAGTTTGAATTAGTGGCGAGAAATAGCTAGTGTTAATTTCAGTGTCATTATGTGAAGCCCTTTCAGCAGAGGAGCCATAGGATTTCAACACGCAAAGACAATTTGACATGTTAAAACCTCAATTCTGACTCTGTATCTCAGTGTGTTGTTCAGCTCTTTTGGACAGACTGTGATGGTTAGAGAAGATGTGTTTGGGTGATGTCTGTCTTTAATACCAGCCGTTAGCAGCAGATGGGGACAGTATGCCCTTGGGGGAGCTAAACAGAGAGCGAGTTAAACAACAGACCCTTTGTGTGTGTTTGCGAGACGCACCTGGATTTCACGGGACCCAGGACAAAATGTTGTACGGAAGAAGACTTTATTTCATGTGTTCACTATCGGGCTTTAAAAGCATGTATAAGTTAAAACAGGTCATACTCATGAGATATTGTCAATAATATGATTTTTCTTTCAGAAAGTCATCAGAATAGTTGTAGAGAGCTCTAAGTACTGATGATCTGTAGCGTGTTATCCATTAATGTGAGGATAGAAATATGCATAAATTGGACATAAATTGCAAATGTAGACACTGCAAACCCGCATTAGGAGAAAGTACATCTTTAAAGTGCTATTGTAGTCTTGAACCCTCCAGTACTGTCCACAAAAACAAACCTCTTTCTATCTGCCTTCATTTTTTTCTTGATAACTGATCGTTCCAAGTGTGATTTATTGGTGGTGATTAATCAGCGATAGTGACTAAATCACTTTTTTTTTGCCATATAATAAACAAGATGTTCCAATATAGAAGGTTCTTTCCCATATAATGATCAAGATGTTCCATTATAGAAGCTTCTTTACCATCTAGTGATCAAGATTTTTTTATATACGCTTCTTTGCCATATATTGTTTAAGATGTTCCACTATAGAATGTTCTTTCCACATATAGTGATCAATATGTTCCATCATAGAAGCTTCTTTGCAATATCGTGTTCAAGATGTTAAACTGTATAAGGTTCTTTGCCATATAATGTTCAAGATGTTTCACTATAAATGTTTTTGCCATAGTGATCAAGATGTTGCACTATAGAAGCTTATTTTGTCATATGGTGGTCGAGATGTTCCACTATAGAAGTTTCTTTCCCTTAGAGTGATCAAAATGTTACACCATAAATGTTTTTTGCCATATAGTGATCAAGATATTACACTTTAGAAGGTTCTTTGCCATATGGTGATCAAGATATTCCACTAAATATGGATCTTTCCCATGTAGTGGTCAAGATATTCCTCCTATAGAAGGTTCTTTCCCTTAGAGTGATCAAAATGTTACACTATAAATGTTTTTTTGCCATATGGTGATCAAGATTTTCCTCCTATACAAGGTTCTTTCCCATATAGCGAGTAAGATGTTCCACTATAGAAGGATCTTTCCCATATAGTGAGTAAGATGTTCCACTATAGAAGGTTCTTTCCCATACAGCGAGTAAGATGTTCCACTATAGAAGGATCTTTCCCATACAGCGAGTAAGATGTTCCACTATAGAAGGATCTTTCCCATATAGCGAGTAAGATGTTCCACTATAGAAGGTTCTTTCCCATACAGCGAATAAGATGTTCCACTATAGAAGGTTCTTTCCCATATAGTGGTCAAGATGTTCCTCTTATAGAAGGTTCTTTCCCATATAGCGAGTAAGATGTTCCACTAAAGAAGGATCTTTCCCATATAGCGAGTAAGATGTTCCACTATAGAAGGATCTTTCCATATAGTGAGTAAGATGTTCCACTATAGAAGGATCTTTCCCATATAGTGAGTAAGATGTTCCACTATAGAAGGTTCTTTCCCATATAGCGAGTAAGATGTTCCACTATAGAAGGATCTTTCCCATATAGTGAGTAAGATGTTCCACTATAGAAGGATCTTTCCCATATAGTGAGTAAGATGTTCCACTATAGAAGGATCTTTCCCATGTAGTGGTCAAGATGTTCCTCTTATAGAAGGTTCTTTCCCATATAGCGAGTAAGATGTTCCACTAAAGAAGGATCTTTCCCATATAGCGAGTAAGATGTTCCACTATAGAAGGATCTTTCCATATAGTGAGTAAGATGTTCCACTATAGAAGGATCTTTCCCATATAGTGAGTAAGATGTTCCACTATAGAAGGTTTTTTCCCATATAGCGAGTAAGATGTTCCACTATAGAAGGATCTTTCCCATATAGTGAGTAAGATGTTCCACTATAGAAGGATCTTTCCCATATAGTGAGTAAGATGTTCCACTATAGAAGGTTCTTTCCCATATAGCGAGTAAGATGTTCCTCTATAGAAGGTTCTTTCCCATATAGCGAGTAAGATGTTCCACTATAGAAGGTTCTTTCCCATATAGTGGTCAAGATGTTCCTCTTATAGAAGGTTCTTTCCCATATAGCGAGTAAGATGTTCCACTATAGAAGGTTCTTTCCCATATAGCGAGTAAGATGTTCCACTAAATACGGTTCTGTCCCATATAGTGGTCAAGATGTTCCTCTTATAGAAGGATCTTTCCCATATAGTGAGTAAGATGTTCCACTATAGAAGGTTCTTTCCCATATAGCGAGTAAGATGTTCCTCTTATAGAAGGATCTTTCCCATATAGTGAGTAAGATGTTCCACTATAGAAGGATCTTTCCCATGTAGTGGTCAAGATATTCCTCCTATAGAAGGTTCTTTCCCTTAGAGTGATCAAAATGTTACACTATAAATGTTTTTTTGCCATATGGTGATCAAGATTTTCCTCCTATACAAGGTTCTTTCCCATATAGTGGTCAAGATGTTCCTCTTATAGAAGGTTCTTTCCCATATAGTGAGTAAGATGTTCCACTATAGAAGGTTCTTTCCCATATAGCGAGTAAGATGTTCCACTAAATACGGTTCTGTCCCATATATTGGTCAAGATGTTCCTCTTATAGAAGGTTCTTTCCCATATAGCGAGTAAGATGTTCTACTGTAGAAGGTTATTTCCCATAGAGTGATCAAGATGTTCCACTATTGAGGGTTTTTTGCCATATATAATGATAAAGATGTTCCACTTTAGAAGGTTTGTTGCTATGTAGTGATCAAGATAATCCGCTACAGAAAGTTATTTGCCATATAATGATAATAATATTACACTAGAAGGTTCTTTGCCATATAGTGATCAAGATGTTCCACCATAGAAGGTTATTTGCTATATTAGTGATCAAGATGATCACTATATGGAAAAGAACCTTCTATACTGAAACAATATGTTCCACTATAAAATATTTTTTGCCATATAATGATCGAAATGTTCTTCTATAGAAGTTTCTTTATGATATAGTGATCAAGGCGATCACTATATGGAAAAGAATATATACTGGAACAGTATGTTCTGCTATAAATGTCTTTGCCAAATAATAATCAAGATGTTTCAGTATAGAAGATTCTTTTCCATATATAGTGATCGGGATGTTCCATTATAGAAGGTTTTTTTGCCTTAAAGCGATTTAGCAGTTCCACTAGAAGACATTCTGTCATATTCTGATCTAGAGGTCTCACAATGAAGGTCCTGTCGTATTTTGTCAACCATATCTTGTGCTGTATTTGTCGTGGCAACTCAGGGGACACACTGTAGTGCACATAAATCTAACAGTCTGTTATTATGACACAATGTTCAGATTCAGAGAAGTAGGAACAAACACAGAGAATACAGTTTCTGTCTTAGTAGCTTGTTCCAGCTTTCCTGCTGATAAGGGTTTTTTTTTTCAGCTAGATGACGTTGCTTTCTAGAGGTTATGAAAGTAGTGAATGCCACTTACTTTGTGAAAGTATTTATAACATTAATTTACATTCATGAGGGAAAGAATTGAGGTATTTTTGCTATATGAAGTATTACCCTCATTATTATGATGAGGAATGGGATGTTTAGTGTGGAAGCCAGAACGCTGAGGGAAAATGTCAAGTGTAATTACATTCAAAGAAAGAGGCTTTTATCTCAAGCGAGCACGCGATAAACGAGGAGAATGTGTGTGTACACTTTCATGGCATTGCCAAAGATTATTGTGATGGAACAGACGTCTCATGGACGGCCAACGCTGGTCTAGACTGGATCAGTAGACAGTGTGACGGAGACAAACACCCTCAGAGGGCCTTGTGTTAAACAACACGTCTCCAATCACTCCTAAAGGAAATAATCTTATCCTCAATGCACACACAGGCGGCATCTTCTGTTTACTTTCTGAAGGATATGAGGAAATTGTCTGTTTAGAAGATGCTTTTGAAATATTTGAAGTTTAGTAAAGTGCTTCCAGCTTTGCAAAGAAGGCGGTTGTGTGTGTGTGTGCGTACAAAGGTTTGTGTTTGTTAATTGTTAATAGACTTTCAGCTGAGACCCGTGAGACACCTTTTATATGTGTATTTTGATTTTCAGAGGAATATTTCACCAAAAAAAAGAATTCCCCTCATTATTCACATCATTTGCATTGTGATGAACACATATGACTAACTGAGAGATGGATAGGAAAATTATCTGCAAATCACATGGTACATTTTCTTAAATATAGTGCACAAATGGAGCTTGAAAACCCCAGTATGTTGTAACTTTCATTATACAGGAAAGAGGTGGGGAATAAAGATAATAACAGTCATTTGAGTCTGTAAATATGGACAAAATTGTCATTTTGGGTGAATTATTCCTTGTTTTTTATGCGTTTTATTTCTGTTTTCCTGTTTTTCAGAATGATTTTGTCCTACAAGTGTTATATTCTTCTTCAGCGCATATTTAGTGTGCCTTTCTTTTTCCCAAAGAACTGTAGCAACTATATGGTGTTTGTGGATTATTTATCTGCGGAGCATCTGAATGCGAGTGTGAATGGTGTGTGAATGGTTGGTTGTAGAGTGTAAGTATATGTTTTTATCTTTGTGTGAATCGTGTGTGAATATTCAGACAGTGTGTGTTTGGGAGATAAGGAGGCGTTAATGTAAATAGGGTGTTGTAAGTATTTGCCAAGGAATTGCTTTAGGGTTTCAGCATATAGTTTTAGCATATTGCTCATAGGGTGTTTTACATGGTTGCTTACTGGTTTATGTTGTAATAGTTGACTAAAACTCTTAAAATTGTTTTTTGTTCACTGAAATAAAATTTTAAAAAATTACGTGAAAAAATTAAAGGCACAATATGTAAGATTTTTGGATTAACAAGAACAGGGTTATATATTTTGATATAACTGAAAATAAAAATTTCATATAAAAATAAAAGCTAATTCAAAATATGAATATATATATATATATAATTTTTTTTTTATATATATATATATATTTTTATATATATATATATATATATATAATATTATATATACTATTTTATATATATATATATATATATATATATATATATATAATATACTATAATAGTATAGAAATAATAGTATAGAAATAATACTAAAATAACACTTACTAGGGTTGGGTATCATTTGAATTTTAGCGATTCCAATTCTGCTTATCGATTCCCATGTTTTAATTCCAATATGGTAAAAAAAAAGAAAGTTAAACATGATTTCAATATCAAACATATTTATTCTGTATCTTTTTGCAAAACATTCTGTTGCAGTTGAATAACATGAACAAAAATCTGCAGCCTAAAGAACAACCGACTAAAAGTAGACTAATATTAATTTTTAAACATTATTAAAGACAAGTTTACAGTCAGTAATACAAAAAGAACAAATAAGCAAATTAGATCAAATGTAAGATAACACTGCATAATTCTCTTTCCCAGTTTATGAAGTTTAAGTTTGTTTATGAAAATGTAAAATGTAAAAATATAATAATTTATATAAAATATATTTTACAAAACATATTTTAATTAGTGTTCCAAATTTTAGGTTGATATCTCAAGAAATGAGCTTTCAGTAAGATTTTGTTTGGGCGCAGTACCAAACTTTGCACTAGATGACAACCAAGCTCCATTACTGACCATATAAGGGCGCCTCCATTTCCATCCATATATGGTTTGACTGATCTGAACCTATATTTCCATAATTTTCATACAATTTATGAAGTAGACATCCTATTCAGAATTAGTATGGGCAATTTGGCAGAATTTGATTTGAAATCAAGCGTTATAGCTCACCGCCACATCACAAAAGGCAAATCTATATTTTATTTTTCTTTATATTTAAAATATTTTCAGACCTTTTTTTCTCAAAACATTGAATTGATGTTATCTTTTGAACTCTTGGCATGAAAACAAACTTTAGAAAATTTTTTCATGTTCATCACTATTTTAAAATAAAGGTCTGAACACACCTTATGAGTATGAAAATATTCTTGTTACAAATTGATAAATTACTGCTTTTCTGTAATTTATTTTGAAAATCAGTCACCAAATATAACAACTACAGATTGTAAGCTTTCAAATGGTACATAGTTTGTCAAGATTAGTTTAGTTTTAGTATAGGATAGGACTTTTAATTTAATATTAAGTATCCAATTCCAGAATTGGAATTGATTTTTGATTCCCAACCCTAAAGGTCCTTGCACACCGAGTCCAAAATTCTTGTCTGAAATTTTTGCACATTAAAAAATAAATATGACGTCACGTTGTGTCAATCACATTTACACACACACGTTGCCTCCGAAGCTTTCATCCGTCATAAAAAATTCAGGATTGGTTTCAATTTTCTGCATTTTGAGAGGTGTTTTGACAATTCAAAGCCATTTTAGCCTGTTTTGCTATTTTTTTTCTCACAACGTATTAATTAATACGCATCAGACTCGGTGTGCAAGGTTTCTGTGTGTAGGACTTTTAGAGTGATATTCTATTCTCTAGAAATTACTTGAGTCTTTGAGAGTTAGTAATAGCACACCTCTAGAGCTGCAGACAAGCAAATCTAAGCAGATTTTAATTAAAGGGGCCCTACCTAGACAGAGGGGGCGTTTCATATACATATGGATATATATATTTGCATTTCAGTACATGCATCCAAATAGCTTTAAGTAGTTTAACTAAATAAGCAACATAATGTAAGATTTTAAAGCCTCTCATCTTAAACCATTACAGGATGTTTTGAAACAGAGGTGCTCTAGTAACTTGGAGTCGTTTCAGCCCAACGTGGAATTTTTACAAGGTCTCTCAATAAACAATTGCTGGGGCCTTTTCTGCATTTTCACTCCAGCTCCTGAATGCCAAACGGAAAATTCCCAGCCTTTCCGAGTCTAAGTATAGACGTTAGTCGGGGTGATTCTCAATTTATACCGAGTCACTGATTCCAGACTCTTCATTGAGCACACGCATACGGCCCACATAGACACTTGTTTGGTGTCTGTAGTCGTCTAAATCCTGGAATGATTGATTTTGAGCGGGAAATTACGAGTTGTCTGACTGGATGCCTCATTAAATCGCTGTTTGTTTGTTCGTCTCTTCTTCACTTGTGTTCTCTCTCTCCTGTCTCGCTCCCATTAGCCTTTTTCCCCAGCTAATAAACTCACCAGCTCTTTCTTTTTCTCCTGTCCCTTTTCTCCCTCTCTCCTCCCCTTTTTATTTTGGTCTGTTACTCAAACAAGGCTTTTGTGTGACTTGAAATGTAGTGCTCAAATCATATGGACTATTATATGGTGATTTTGGACTATATTATGGGTAAAGTGTGTGTGTGTCCGTCCATCCTTTGATGTGAATCATTACTTTTTAGCTTTCATTCTTGCACAATCATTAAACCTCCCAGGGAGGTTTCGCAGACATGTAGTCATGGGGCTGTGTCCTAATTCACATGCTTATGCACTAAAAATATGTTTTTCTTTAGTGTTGCCAAAATACTACCCTGTTTGCGTCTGCAAGTGAACATGTAGCTACAATACAAGTCTCTTGTTACTTTTATATAATCATAATAAAAATATCCTTATTTTGCTTTTTTAGGTTCATATGCTGCTGCTCAAAAGTTTGGGGTCAGTAAGATTTTTATTTAAAAAAATAATGCATTTTTATTAAGCAAGGATGCAATAAATTGATCAAAAGTGACGTTATAATTATTTTTTCGAGGAATAGGAATGCTCAAAGCACGAATGGATGCAAACTTTAAAAATTCATCATGAATATTATTTCATCAGGGTGCTTTTGGCATCCTGTTTTCAGCATACAGTGATTGGGATACACTTTTTTGTCCGGACTATAGTAGACAGCAGCTGTTGTCAATTCTGAGATCCAATCTAGGAACCCTAATGATGTTGTGCCAGTCGCCATAAAGAAACCTCGGGGCATAAATGGCCTTTATAAGCCAAGCATGCATCTGAAATGAATGCTAAAATTAGGTACAACTTTGAATTTGTGTGCGTGCGTGTGGTTAATGGAGTTTTCTTGTCCTGTGTAACTGTACTCCCACAAACACTGCACAGCACAAGATGTTTTGCTGACTCATTTCAGCCACTTCCCATGATCTGAGCTTTGACTCACAGCTACTGTAAGGAAAAGAATAAATGACAGGCTTGGAAAGTGAAACACTGTGTGTGAAGTGAAACGGGCAGCAGACAGAACAAGGTTAAAGGTCGTTATAAAAAACATGCATTTTTCTCACAGAGTTTATTAAGAGATCTTGAACATGAAATCAAAATCGGGATGGGATTCGAACAGAAATCATGTTCATGGATGAGATTATTAATGTTACTGTAGTATGAAGCAGAGCAGGACGAGTGTTGTGGGAGCTGAACGAGGAGCTGGAGCGATTGATGATGAGAGACGAGTGCGACACATGTGACGAGAGCAGTGGAGCTTTTACTTTGCCACAATCACCGCTTCCGCTTCTTCCAATCAAGTGTATGTGGGTAAAGCAGCGCTGTTTATCATATTAGATACAGTTATGTGTTGAAAGTTGCTATAATGCTACTCTGTACGTTCGCTCGGTGGCTGCTATGAGACACTGCAGTAAGCTAGATTGATATTAATCATGGTAAAAACATGGTACTCGTGGTAAATCAAGAAAATGAGATTTAAACAATAAGACTAAAAATGCTGAGCTAAATAACAGTGATTAGTTTTCTGTCTATAAATGTATCAAAACAGTTGCTCACCTGTCTAATAAAACGCATAATATATTAAAGGTGCCGTAGAACTTTTTAAAAGATGTAATATAAGTCTAAGGTGTCCCCTGAATGTGTCTGTGAAGTTTCAGCTCAAAATACCTCATAGATTTTAGGCTGCGGCCCCTTTAAATCGTGCGCTCCCCGCCCCCGGAGCTCGCGCTTGCCTTAAACAGTGCATAAACAAAGTTCACACAGCTAATACAACCCTCAAAATGGATCTTTACAAAGTGTTCGTCATGCAGCATGCCTGATTGCGTAAGTATGGTATTTATTTGGATGTTTACATTTGATTCTGAATGAGTTTGAGGCTATGCTCCATGGCTAACGGCGAATGCTACACTGTTGGAGAGATTTAAAAAGAATGAAGTTGTTTATGAATTATACAGACTGCAAGTGTTTAAAAATGAAAATAGCGACGGCTCTTGTCTCCGTGAATACAGTAAGAAACGATGGTAACTTTAACTACATTTAACAGTACATTAGCAACATGCTAACGAAACATTTAGAAAGACAATTCACAAATATCACTAAAAATATCATGATATCATGGATCATGTCAGTTATTATTGCTCCATCGCTCCATCTGCCACATATTGTAAGTATTGTAAGTAAAATATATAACACCGTTCATGGTTTTTGTATATTAAATCCAAAAATCGGACATATTGTGCCTTTAATGTCATTTTATCTTCATTTATTGTAGAAATGAGCGTATTCAAAAAAAGTAGAAATGATGTTGCCAATTATTATTTTCCGATGTCATTTTCACTCTTGTCCTCTCTGTTTCTCAGGTAAACCGTCATGATTCCCATCACTGAGTTGCGGTACTTTGCTGACACTCAGCCGGCGTATCGAATTCTGAAACCATGGTGGGACGTGTTCACAGACTACATCTCCATCGTCATGCTGATGATCGCAGTGTTCGGTGGCACACTGCAGGTCACGCAGGACAAGATGATTTGCCTTCCATGCAAATGGGTCGTCAACCAGACCTGCGAACACCTCAATGTCAGCGTGGCGCACAACTCCGAACCGAAGGGCATCCAGTACGACCTCGACAGACACCAGTACAACTATGTGGACGCTGTATGTTACGAGAACAAGCTCCACTGGTTCGCCAAGTACTTCCCGTATCTGGTGCTGCTGCACACTCTGATTTTTCTAGCATGTAGCAACTTCTGGTTTAAGTTTCCGCGGACCAGTTCGAAGCTGGAGCATTTTGTGTCAATTCTGTTGAAATGCTTCGACTCGCCGTGGACGACGCGTGCGCTGTCTGAGACGGTGGTGGAGGAGAGCGACCCAAAGCCGACAGGGAAGATGAACGGCTCGATGGATAAGAAAGCCTCCAGCGTAAGTGACCAGGATGTGGAAGCGAGCGTTCCAATGCTGCAGAGGACCAAGTCCCGGATTGAGCAGGGAATCGTGGACCGCTCGGAGACGGGTGTCTTGGATAAGAAGGAAGGGGAGCAGGCCAAGGCACTGTTTGAGAAGGTTTGTGCATATGCTTTATTTAAGGGTTGGTCACAAGTGGGATGTCTAGTTATCAACGCTGTGTTCCAATACCTAGTGAACTGCCTCTGTAGTCAGCATTTCAAGGCGTCATAGGCGCACTTCAGATGAGAAGACTGTTCCTTTATTCCTCCAAAACACCTTCTTTAGGCAATCCCAGAATTGCATTGCGACAAAAACGCATAAATATAATATGCATTAATATATTTATGATTTAGAAATGTATATTCTGTTCATATACTAATAAATTAAAAATTTACTTCAACCAAAGTTGAAAAGTATATAATGTATAAATTTATATTTTCTTCCTATACTAATAAATAAAAATATGCTTATTTCATCCTATACTGAAAAGTATTGATAAATATTACTAAAGAAATATTTATATATTTATACTAATTTCATATACTAATAAATTAAAAAATATACATACTTCAACCAAAGCTGAAAAGTATTGATAAATATTACCAAAATGTATATATTAATATATATATTTAATAAAAAAATAATATATATACTTTTTTCATCTGAAGCCGAAAAGTAGTGATAATATTAAATAAATATTTAGATATTAGTATTTTATGTTTTATTATATTATAGTATTATATATATTTAGATATATATGTATTTTATAATGTATAAATGTATATTTCCCTCTTATGCTAATAAATAAATATACTTATTTCATCCTATCCTGAAAAGTATTGATAAATATTGATAAATAAATATTTATATATTGATATATAAATATAATTTAATTTATACATTTATACTTATTTCATCTACTAATAAACTAAATATTTTATCCAATGCTAAAATATTGTTGCTAAATATTATGAAATAAATATTTATCTATTAAAATATATTTAAAACATTTTTATAATTTGTACATTTTATACTTGCTTCATATACTTATTTCATCCTATACTGAAAAGTCTTGAGAAATATTACTAAATAAATGTTTATGCATTGATATATAAATAAAATATATAATATTATAATTTATTTATAATATACATTTATACTTATTTCATATACTAATAAACAAAAAATACTTATTTTATCCAATGCTAAAAATGTATTGCTAAATATTATTAAATAAATATTTATATATTAAAATATACATAATACCTATTTATAATGTATACATTTATACTTTCATCATATACTAATAAATAAAATATACTTATTTTATCCAAAGCTAAAAAATGTATTGCTAAATATTAGTAATTAAATGTTTATGTATTAAAATATATTTAATGCACATTTATGATTTACACATTTATACATACATCATAAAATAAATATATTTATTTCATCCAATGCTGAAAAGTATTGCTAAATATTATTAAATAAATATATATTTAATAAATATATTTATAATGTAATATATACTAATACATAAAATACTTATTTCATCCCATTCTGAAAAATATTACTAAATATTATTAAATAAATATCTATTTATTAGTAGTCATTTAAAAATATATATTTAAAATGTATAAATATATACTTGCTTTTATATACTAATAAATAAATAAAACATACTTATTTAATCTTAGGCTCATTGATAAATGTTATTAAATATGTTTTTATATTTATTATATTTTACTCAATAATTATTTACGGTATTTTTTTTGTTTTATTTTATTGAATTATTATTTAATATGCGTCACAATTTTAACTACTAAATCATTTCAGTTAGAATGCCTTCTATGAAGTTGTCTATATAGGTAGTAGACAGCAAGGTAGTTCACTAGGTTTCGGAACAGAGCCCAAATATTCCGAGTATATCATCTCATCCTCCTTTTGCAGGTGAAGAAGTTCCGTATCCATGTGGAGGAGGGCGACATCGTTCACCGCCTTTACATCCGGCAGATAATCATCAAAGTCTTCCAGTTCATCATCATCATCTGCTACACCATGTACTACGTTCACTACATCACGTTCAGCGTGACATGCACCGTGGACATCGAGCGGCTGACCGGTTATCGCACATACCACTGCGCTCATCCTCTGGCCACACTTTTTAAGATCCTGGCCTGCTTCTACATCAGTCTGGTGGTGGTTTACGGCCTCATATGCATGTACACGCTCTACTGGATAATTAGCCGCTCGCTAAAACGATATTCCTTCGAGTCTATCCGCGAGGAGAGCAGCTACAGCGACATCCCGGACGTGAAGAACGACTTTGCCTTCATGCTGCACATGATCGACCAGTACGACCCGCTGTACTCGAAGCGGTTCGCCGTGTTCCTGTCGGAGGTCAGCGAAAACAAACTGCGGCAGCTGAACCTGAATAACGAATGGACTCTGGAGAAACTCCGACAGAGGATAACCAAGAACTCGCAGGAGAAACTAGAGCTGCACCTCTTCATGCTGAGCGGGATTCCAGACACAGTGTTTGACCTGGTAGAGCTGGAGGTGTGTAGGTTTGCATGCTTGAATGTTTGTTTATGAATAAATTACCTACTAGTTGCATATTCAAAGGTTCAAGTCACATGTTAGAAGGTCATGCTTATAGGGCTGATGTAGACAAGTACGGCTGCACAATTTAACAAAATGAATCCAAAATCTCGATATCGCAGTTATCAAATAGCAAAGGCTGCGATTTAATTTTAAAAAGTAGAGCATCTTGGTTCACAGTAAACACTGCTTCACATGGGTCCTGTTTACACCTGGTATTAGGATGCATACCAGGCTAAATACTAGGGCTGTAATGGTACACAGAAGTTAAGGTTTGATTACATACCTCGGTTTTGGGGTCACAGGTTCGGTATGATTCTGGTACAATAGGAAAAATGGTCACACTTTAGTTTTAGGGTCCAATTCTCGCTATTAACTTCTGCCTCAATAAACCTCTAATTACTGCTTATTAAGGTTGTTAAGTTAAGGTATTATGTAGGATTAAGGGATGTAGAATTAATATGGCATTAATATATGCTTTATAAGTACTAATAAACAGCTAATATCTAGGGCTGGGTATCGTTCAAAAATTTTCGATACCGATACCTAAACGATACCTTTTTCGGTACCAGTTTTATAAAATCTGTTTAAACAAGATTACATAACCTCAAAAAAATCTTTGGTTTTATATTTTAACTTTTTTGACTTTTTATCAGACTCAAAGACTCATCTCCTGAGCCACTGCGGGGAATAAAAAAAGCACAAATTAACAAAATTTACCCAACACAATAAATCAGTGCAAATAGTTTTAATAAAGTTTAGTTTTCAATGGAAAAAATTAAGTATGTGAGGCTCTTTTTAAATCACTCAGCAATTGTTCTTCAAAAAATTTATTATTATTAACAAGATCAAAGCGGAAGTAAGAGTGACGCAAGTTCGTTGCGTCTTACCGTGAAATAAGAGTTCTGTGTCTTTATTAAAATCAACACATTAATGATTCATCTCTCATCCACACGCAATTAATTTGAATGTTATTTTTTTATTACTTGGCCCGACCCGCAAATTATCCGCAGTATCAGGAGGACGCTGATACCTCTTTTTCAGCAGAATTGTTCGCGTTCTGGAGCCAGAGGCAGAGCCTGTGCTCGTGCAGGTGAACGAGCCTGTCACGAACCGGTCGCGTGTTTCCATAGACTTGAGGGAAGAACGCTGATGTAAAGCTGCTGTGTGTTGTACCTGTCCATAACTAGTCTAAAAAACATTGCGCGTTCCGCTGTTTCTGCAGGCAGTGCTACACTTTTGTTTTCTGTTAACAGTATCTGTAGTGAACCGGCTGCTCACATAAACAGCCGTTTCTCACCCGTCCATTCGGAGATAAACTGAAAACGAAACCGTTGATTCACTCGCCCTCTCGCACATAGGGTCTCTCTCGCGCGTATAGTTTTATATATTTAGATATAAATAACAATGTAGCGCAACGTTACTTGCTCCTCAACGAGACAGCGAAAGCATTTCTCCGCCCCTCTCCTCGATCGGCTCCATTCTGAGGTACCGAAATTTGGTACCGAATGACAAGACACTTTTCGATACTCGGTATTATCGAGGCAGTTCGATCGGTACCTAAAAAGTATCGAGTTCGGTACCCAGCCCTACTAATATCTTAGTAATATGCATGCTAATAAGCAACTAGTTAATAGTGAGAATTGGACCCTAAACTAAAGTAACCGACAAAGGAACAAATCCACAATGCGAGGTTACTTTTCATTTATTCTGAACAGACAGTAGTGCAAATCACTGTTTGTTCCACCTAGCGGCATTTAGTCCCCTAGTTGGTCAGTACAGCCTCCTATAGTGTATTGAGCACTAAGCAGTAAACAAGAATGCACTCTTGCATAGGTCATATTTTTTTGCAGGGCTGATAAAAACAAAAGGTATTTGGCCACAATCAGCTACAAAATCTTGTGTTATGAAAGTGCAAAATAAACAGAATGAAAAATAAAACTTGTGCATTAGGAGTGTTACAATTTGCTCCACTTAAAACTATATTTAAAAAGCTTAAGCCTAATCCTCCAATACTTAATTTTCCCCGTTCCTCTCTGTTTCACACACAGTTGAGAGTGCGAGGCTTTCCAAGTATTCTCTTTTGTCCGTGAGCACAGAAAGACGCATTAGACGCGTGCGCATTATCTAGGACTTGTTTTCAAGCGGTCATTTGCGTATACGTTGTTATTCTTCTGCTCTTATTCTGTCCTGCTGTGGTGGTTAGCAAACAGCATTGCATTACCGCGTGCAGTGTGGATCGCCTGTGACTGACTGTATTCGTCGTCTAACTGCTTAAACCGAACCGTGACGTCTGTACTGTACGGTTTGGGACGAATACATGTACCATTACACCTCTTCTAAATACAGGTGTAAAGGGGCCTAAAATGTGTCCAGAGGAAGTCGAAAACTCATTCAACCGGATTGCTTTCGTAGTGTAAATGCTTTAGTGGTCGAATGTGTTCAAACAGCTACTAAAGACCACCAACTCTTCGTCTACTGACCTGATGTGTAAACATTATGGGAATCGGGCTAGCCAGACGGGATTTAAACTTAATCCCAAGTTTGGTTTGAAGATGAAAAATGTACCAACACAATGTTCTCTCACCATTCCTGATTTCTAACATACACTGTTTGTCTAGTGGCTGTCAGAGCAGAAACTAAAGCTGCTGCTCTTTGTAGGTTTTTCTGTCGTTTCATTCAAAAAAATTCATCTAATTTTGTCCATGAGATTGAAAGATTTGAAAAAGCCCATAGACCCTGCCCTCGAAGAAATCCGGAGGGAAGTGGACAAAAGAGACGGATTAAAACACCAGGTGGAAACAGGGCCATGAACTTCTCTGAGTTTGAGATGATAATATCGTGTATTTGAAAACGCAACATCTTCCAATACTTGTAATGAGAAGTGCTTATAAACTGGCTGTTGTCAACAAAAGAGAAGCTTTAAGGACTCCATGCGGTTTACCGCCAAAATAAATTGTTATAGATGATGGTTTAACATTTGAAAATTAATGAAAATGAAAAAGACATAAATGTTAGTATTATAATTTAACATTTACTGTAAAATAAAAATTCTCTACACTATTTTTTTATTTCACAGTGAAATATTACAATAATATTTATTTTGTTTATATTTGTATTTAGTAATAGTAGTATTAATCATTTTTATAAATAATAAATTAATATTAAATATTTGTATTTAGTAGTAGTCATAGTAGTAATAATAATAATTATTATTATTATTACTAGTATTATTATTTTTATATATATATATATATATATATAATATCACAAAATGTAAGGCTGCATAATTTGGCCAAACAAGCAAAGCCAACCTGGAGCTTTAAAGGTGCCGTAGAACGTCTTTTCACAAGATGTAATATAAGTCTAAGGTGTCCCCTGAATGTGTCTGTGAAGTTTCAGCTCAAAATACCCCATAGATTTTTTTTTATTCATTTTTTTAACTGCCTATTTTGGGGCATCATTAACTATGAGGCGATTTATGCTGTGGCCCCTTTAAATGCTCACGCTCTCCGCCCCCGGAGCTCGCGCTTGCCTTAAACAGTGCATAAACAAAGTTCACACAGCTAATACAACCCTCAAAATGGATCTTTACAAAGTGTTCGTCATGCAGCATGTCTAATCATGTAAGTAGAGTATTTATTTTAATGTTTACATTTGATTCTGAATGAGTTTGATAGTGCTCTGTGGCTAACGGCTAATGCTACACTGTTGGAGAGATTTATAAAGAATGAAGTTGTGTTTACGCATTATACAGACTGCAAGTGTTTAAAAATGAAAATAGCGACGGCTCTTGTCTCCGTGAATACAGTAAGAAATGATTGTAACTTTAACCACATTTAACAGTACATTAGCAACATGCTAACGAAACATTTAGAAAGACAATTTACAAATATCAGTAAAAATATCATGATATCATGAATCATGTCAGATATTATTGCTCCATCTGCCATTTTTCGCTGTTGTTCTTGCTTGCTTACCTAGTCTGATGATTCAGCTGTACACAGATCCAGACGTTAATACTGGCTGCCCTTGTGTAATGCCTTGAACACGAGCTGGCATATGCAAATATTTGGGGCGTACATATTAATGATCCCGACTGTTACGTAACAGTCGATGTTATGTTGAGATTCGCCTGTTCTTCGGAGGTCTTTTAAACAAATTAGATTTATATAAGAAGGAGGAAACAATGGAGTTTGAGACTCACTGTATGTCATTTCCATGTACTGAACTCTTATTTAACTATGCCAAGATAAATTCAATTTTTAATTCTAGGGCACCTTTAACAAAACATTTTAAACTGGAATCTTTAAAGTCGGCCTGAAACGGAAGTTGCTTGCAATAGTCTTTTCTTCCCAAGTGAATCAGCTTCTGGAATAAGAAAAAATGTTGGGCGGGACTCGATTTTGTCCTTCGGTAATTGGCTGGATCATAGGAAGTTTAGTGTTGCTAACTAAATGGAGGCAGATTGTAAAAAAAAAAAAAAAAAAAGATTTCCTGGTGATTTTAACAGAAAAATAGGAATTAATTTTTTTCACCAAATTTGTGCAGCCCTACAAAAGTTCAAATCAGCTTCTTCTTAAGTAACTGCTTGTGTGCTTTATGATGCCTCCTTATGAGATACGTTTTAATTCTTGCTTCACAGCTGAGAAGGAAGTGGGAGGTATTTCCTCCCACATGGTTTGTGGTTTTTTTTCTTTCTGGCCTTTTGTTGTTAAAGGTGAAGGGTGTAATTTCTGTGCCACTGACATCAGATGGAACTGCAAAATAATGAGGCTTCTGTAATAACATCCTCTGTGCTATTGGTTAAAGAAATTAAATATGGTCACGACCCAATCTCACACCATTGGCCAATTGGCTTTTTAGGATGCCTAATCAACTTGATAAGAGTTTATGTAATGTTGCTTTTGCATATTACTTTGCTATGGGAGAAAGTATAAAAAAATGCTCTCATTATCTTTTTCATCCATCCATTTCATAATTTCATCCAGGTGCTGAAATTGGAGCTGATCCCTGATGTTACAATCCCGCCTATTATTGCACAGCTGTCTAACCTGAGGGAGATGTGGCTTTACCACACACCGGCCAAAATCGAGGCTCCCGCTCTGGCCTTCCTCCGCGAGAACCTCAAATCACTACACATAAAGTTCACAGACATTAAGGAGATTCCGCTGTGGATCTACAGCCTCAAGAATCTCAGCGAGCTCCATCTCACTGGAAACCTTAGCGCGGAGAACAACCGATTCATCGTCATCGACGGCCTACGGGAGCTCAAGAGGCTCAAGGTCCTGCGGCTGAAGAGCAACCTCACTAAACTGCCTCAGGTAAGATGATGTTAATGACAGAAATGCATACATTTTCATGAATTCATATTCATAAATTCTTACTGTGTGGAAGCATATCACAGTATGTGTATCTGATGACTGTAATACCATGCTGATGAAAGATTAAATTTAAAACTGAGACTGTTTACTTTCTTAATACATGTTCCTGGTCTTGTGCATTATTTATCAGTGCACATTATTATAAAGACAAAAAAATGTGATTTTTTTTTTTTTTTTCTTTTACCGAAAAATAAAAAGGAAAATTTTATATAAATGTTAAATACAGTTCAAATAATATATCTTTTAAATAGTTTAAATAATATAATTTAATATAATATAATATAATCAATATATATTGTTTATACAAATAATATATTATTATTTTATATATGTAATCTTTTTGTAAAGTATTTTGATAATATTTTTGTCTATATAATAATCTTTATAATACAAAATAAATTATACATGTGTGAGTATATATATATATATATATATATATATATATATATATAAATAAAATTAGTTTATATAAATATAATTATTTAATTTATATTTAATTTATATATAAATGTTATTTCTATATAAATATTATATAATTAAAATGAATATAATAAAATTATTTAATTTTTCCCCAAAAATAAAAGGTAAATTTTATATAAATATTTTAAATTCAGTTGAAATAATGTATCATTTAAATATAGTTCCTACAAAAAAAATATTTTATCTTTTTGTAAAATATTTTGATTAATGATCGTACTTTTGTCTATATAATAATCTGTATAACCTATAATATAATAAAATTATATTTTTATATTATAATCAGATTTTTTATAATTTATTGTATATAAATGAATAAGTTATATAAATAATTATATATTATTAATATATTTGAACTATATATAACAAATAGTTCCACTCATGACTTTCATTCAGAGATCATGCTTACCAATATTTAAATAGCTACTGTATTTATGCATTGTGCTACGCTATTAGTGTAGGTACTTTTTGTAAATATTCTGAAGAAAATGTTACAAAAAAATTAATTTAATAGGACAAAATAATGATTCAAGTATGACTTTTTCCCCCTGCAGGTGGTGACGGACGTTGGCGTTCACTTGCAGAAGCTGTCCATCAATAACGAAGGGACCAAACTGATGGTTCTGAACAGTCTGAAGAAGATGGTGAACCTGACTGAGCTAGAGCTGGTGCGCTGTGATCTAGAGAGGATCCCGCACTCCATATTCAGCCTGCACAATCTACAGGTAATCTTAAAACCTGTGCATATAATTAGACACTACAGAACTAATGTATGCAAGTAAAATCAGATGACTTGAGTGTCTTAAAGAGAGCCTGTTATGCTTTTCTTTAGTGTGTTTAGTGTGTTTTCTTTAGAAAAATGTTCCTCCAGCAGGAGTTCTTCTCTATATCAGTGTTACTGTTTCTGAACTCCCTGAAACGCCTCCATTGTAGTCTTGAGTTATCTTTTCCGGGAACAAACACATCACAATATTCCTCATTAAAATAATAAATCACATGCAAAATAAAGGGGCGGGGCCTGGTTGAGTTAGTTAGTAGTGTGTTGAAACTGGTGGTTATGGTAAGGGGTGGGACATTTCCCAAACACGCTTGAAGCAGTTGACCAATCACAACACACTGGTCCAGCCGACAAATCAGAACACATTGTGCTTTTCAGAAGGAGGGGCTTCATAGAGACAGGAACTAAACAAACGGTTACTGACAGACCTATTCTAGTAGAGCCCAAAAACAAAATCAGTACTTTTTAAAAGGGTATAATGGGTCCTCTTTAAAGGGGACCTATAATGCCCCTTTCACAAGATGTAATATAAGACTCTGGTGTCTCCAGAATTTGTCTGTGAATTTTCAGCCCAAAATCCCCCACAGATCATTTATTATAGCTTGACAAATTTGCCCCATTTGGGTGTGAGCAAAAAACACGCTGTTTTTGTGTGTGTCCCTTTAAATGCAAATGAGCTGCTGCCAGAAGATGGTGGAGCTTTAACAGCTCAACAACAACAAAGCTGGAGAATCTCACGCAGCCAGAATGAGGATTGTCAGTAACGGTGTTCAGCCTTACATTGTTCATGCTTTGCTCGAACTTTTGCCAATGGCGTTAGAACTGGTACATGTGCAGATTAAGGGGCGGCAATATTATAATAAGATCCCCTTCCTATGTCACCAGGGGAGCGAAATCTGAACAGCTCGTTTTTTTAACATGCTTGCAGATAAAGGCTCACCAAAATAAAGTGCTTTTCACATTTTCTGGCTTGGTAGATGCACTGGAGTCCCGATTATAGCACTTAAACATGAAAAAAGTCAGAAACGTTCATGATATGCCCCCTTTAAACTTGCCTCATCACATAAATGTTGTTCATTTCCTAAAGTTTGGCTGCTTACCATAGGAATTTCCCCTTGGGCTCTGTTCATTTATTCTGATGTGCACATCATAACTTTTCTCTGTAGGAGATTGATCTGAAGGACAACAACTTGAAGACCATCGAGGAGATCATCAGCTTCCAGCATCTCCACAGACTGGTGTGCCTCAAACTCTGGTACAACCAGATCGCCTACATCCCCATCCAGATCGGCACCCTCAACAACCTGGAGCGACTCTACCTGAACAGGAACAAGATCGAGAAGATTCCCGCTCAGCTGTTCTTCTGCAGGAAGCTGCGTTACCTGGACCTCAGCCACAACAACCTGACCAGCATCCCTCCGGACATCGGCTTCCTACAGAACCTGCAGTACTTTGCGGTGACGGCGAACAGAGTGAGTTGAGCATAAATGTGCAGACATGCATATGCACGTCACCTCATGTTCCTGAGAGATTTCATAAGACGGTGTTATCTGAGTTTGAGCTAGTTGCAGTTTTACAGAGAAAGATAGACATAAACTCAGATAACACCATCTGGTATCCTTTTCAAAGTGATTTCCGTCATTGTGACACAGTAAATATTGTATTTACCTGCTTTAGAAACAATCCAGAACACAGTGCTAATAGGGATTAGAAGGGAAAAGTGGAGGCAATTATATCTTAAAGCATCCATGTGAAAACAAACCTGGAATGAGACGTGAGTATTTGGAGAGAAAAACCAGATTCTCAGTGCCTTCCAGTGAATCATTCATGGGATATATAGTAAATTGAATTGGGAAAGCAGTCCACAAGTGAGCAAGAAAATGTGTGGAATACAAAGAAAAAAATAAAATAATCAGGAGGAAAAGAATGCAGCTCTTGCCAGATATATTTGCTATACCATGTCGAGTTATTCTTCTGACGTCTGAAAATAAAACGGACAGATAAGGATCATTTGTAGCACAACCTTATCATCTGAAATGATTTGTTTCAGTCTTTTTGAGTGGAACTTCCCCAAACCGGAAGTGCCTCCCATAATTCAAAATGCAGTAGACTCATCAGGAAAAAGGTGGATAACCAATTTATGTGTTAAAAAAAGAAGAAGAAAAGTAATAGTTTAATTCAGTAAGGACAGTAAAAACATTTTATAATGTTACAAAAGGTTATATTTAAAATAAATGTTTTTCTTTTAAACTTTATTCAGCAAAATGATTCCTGACGGATCATGTGACACTGAATGATGCTGAAAATTCAGCTTTGGTCTTCTGTGAAGGATTCATCAGTGCACGTCATTTCAAAGATGTTTTCATAATCTTTCATTATACTAACTTTGCTCACGTCTGAATTAACGTGTCCAGAAATCCTGTTTACTGTATTCCTGATTTCAAAACAACTCTGCTCTTTCCACACCCTCAAACGCATGTTGCGCACACCTATCCGTCAAACGCCCATCTGAGCTTTCTCTAGGGTGGAAGCGACATTAGACGGCGCCGTTGTTTTACTGAATCTGGATTCTTTGGATGCGAGTCAGATAATTCCAAGGAGTTAAACAGGGAATGTACAGACATAAAGTCCAGGAACATTATTATGCAGCACACAAAACCTGTCTCTCTCATGTGTTTTGAGTTTGACGTGCACTTGTGGTTGTTTTTAGTAACGGGCGTGTTTGAGAGTGTGTGTGGCATGTTTCTGAAAATAGCGGGTTTATGGGACCTCCTGTCGAGGAGTGTGAGCACCAGGGTTATTATAGTAAACTACAACTAAAACCATTAAAAAAATGTATATGTGTGTGTTTGTGTGCATGTGTATGTATGTGTGTGCATATATATATATTTATATTTAAATTAAATTAATAAAAACTATATAGACAGACATAGACCCTTTTGTCTATAACCTAATAGAAAATATAAAAATATTAATACAAACTACAATATTATCTCAATACTAACATAACACACACACTCTCTCTCTTTCTCTCTCTCTCTTCCCGGTTCCTTCATTAGCTCATTATTATCTAATGAGTTGTGTAATTTGTGGTATTTGTTGAGAATCAAGGTGGACCATAACTAGATGCATATGTTTGCTTTTTTTAGAGTGTGTGTGTGTGTGTGTGGGCCAAAATTAGCAGCTTACTCTGGAGATAATTGGTTTTCCTGTGTATAATATGTTTTCAGGGTCTCCGCCCTGCCGAGCGAGTGGCTTTAAATGGGGCACGTTGTTTATTACAGATAGATTATATTACATAGCTCTCTGGAATACTTGATTCTGATTGGTCAGTCGTGGCATTCTGCGGTCAATTATTGTAGCATTACAGCTGTTAAAATGGATAACTGACTGTTTTGCCGAACAAACGATTCCCTGCATAGGCCGTGCTGGTTTTGGGTTTCTCGCATCAATCCAATCAGCTGGTCATTATTGCTATATAAACCCTAACCAAGACACCAGATCACCCTACTGTGATCTACTACATTATCCGTTATGTGCTGAACAAAACTGAAATAGCTGAAATCAAATTTTACAGTTATATTTTACATTATTTAGTTTATATTTACATAAATTACATTTATTTTACTTTGACGAAAATAATTAAAAGGTTTATCAGCTATTGAGTTAATTAATAATGTGTAATTGTGTAATTAATAACGGTTGACAATTAATCAATTTAAATGATAGGTCTACTAAAGTAGCACCGCTACAATCAAATACAGCAAAAAGGTTTTTTTGTTTGTTTGTTTTTTTTAAGTCCCCCTGTAATTAATAATTTTATCCCTTAAAACTCATCTTTCATCACCAAAATGACACATTTAAATGTTTTTTTTTTTCTTTAAAACAAATTTCTTCATGCCTTAAAATAGCTTGAATGTAACATATTCATATAGCCCTTGCTTCATTTAATATACGTGGATATATGAATATGCTAATTAGCCCCGCCTCCACTCACCAGCTCAGAGATGCACTCGTCTTAAAGCACATTAAAACACCACATAGACAAATAAACAACAGTAAAAACTTGATTTTCACCACTGGGGGACTTTAAAATAACATTTTAAATTCTCAAAAAATAGGTAAATTATATATTTTCCTGTGCAAATAGAAAAATGTATTGGGTGTAATAACCTAATATTACAAAAAAAAAAAAAAAAGAAAGATCATGTACAAACACTTGTGTTTTAATCATAACAGGAATATTTTATGTGAGTTTAATAAATATTATGTACAAATATGAATTTTGGTGAAGTTTAAAAATGTTGGTAATGCTTTTACAAATAAGGTTTCATTTGTTAACATTATTTAGTAGTGTATTAACTAACATGGAGTAATATGAGCAATATATATATATATTCATCTTTGTTAATGTTAGTTAATGAAAATGTATTAGTAAATGTAGTCATTAACATTAAAGGGATAGTTCACCCTAAAATGAAAAGTAATTTCATTTTTGGGTGAACTAACTTTTTAAAGGCACAATATGTAAAATTTTGGGATTAAAGGGGTGGTTCAGTGTTTTTTTTTTTCTAGGCTTGATTGTTTTGGGGGCACAGTTTAACATGTCTTAATGCTTAGTTTTTTTTAAAACGCTGTGTTTTTCATATATTTTACGTTTATTCTACACCTCTGTTTCCACCAGTGCCCAAGGAAATTGACCGGAAGTTGAAGTCGGCCGCGTGCCGCCATCTTGTAGCAGAACTTCAATTGCGTTAGCATCCCCATTGACTCCCATTCATTTTGGCGTCACTTTGACAGTGAATAACTTTACATCTGAGGCGTTTATAGACTCCATTTGTCCATTATTTATTTCCAAAGATACACGACAATGTATAAAGGGCTCCATTACCTTCTATGTTACATTATGGCCCCGTAGAAACAGTTTTTGTAAAAATAGGCTAACGATTGCGTCATAACCACTCGACTCTCTGTCGCACAGTAGAGAAATTACCGTACAGACAGGAGGAGAAGCTCGCAGGCAATCAGGGAGATTATCTTAATATGGCGTACTGGCGTTACATTTTAAAATACTATACAAAATAATTAATCAGAATACTTACTCCTGCTCACTCATGCCAAAGAACTCCCCGCTCAAGCTCGCCGTCTCTGCAAGATTAACGATGGCAGTTTTCACGCACAGCTACTAGAAGATTTACATCTGTCAGACAGGTTGTTGACATCATCAAGCTTAGTTTGAGTCTGCGCGTCAGAAACGGAAGTGCTAAAAATCGCTAAAAATGGGCTTCACTTGTCTCAATTGAGTTCCAATGGGGTCGCTGTGTCCATTTCTTTTACTGTCTATGGTTTCCACTCTCATATGAACGGCTCGTTTGACTTCCTGCTTCTCCCACTCCCTCCGAAATACGCAATGTGCTCAGATTGGTTGGCAGGTTGGTAGCTGGCCCAGTGTATCATGATTCGCTGAAGCGTCCGGAAACGCCACGCCCCTTACCATTCGTAGTTACACGCTAAACTGGAAATGTAAATAATAGCGTCTATATTGCTGTATCAAATTGAACCGAATCAGACCCAAATGAAGAGAGTCAAGCAGAACCATTTAGTATTTGTGTCAAAGTGTTTAGATATGCTGATGTTTAGCTGCAGTTTGTTAGCTTTCAATATACAGTTTTATCCTGATTAATGCTAATCTGTAGCCAAATACATGACTGAGTAGTCGCATTTTTGTAAAGGTATCTTTTAATTTATAGCATGAACAACTGTTTGTCTATGAACATAGAAGTTTGTTAGTGTTTGTTGCACTAGAATTTAGCTAACTGGCTAGCAAAAACGTGTTGCTCTTTGTATATGTCCTTGATGCATTAAAAATAGCAACTATAACATTACATTTAAAAGACATGTACAAACAATAAAATGTACTTACAGTTTAAAGCCAAAAAACAGCATCTTCTGCTTTTAAAGTGGGAACTGCTCCATCTTTCAGTAATAGCTTTTGTGCAAATCCAGCATTAAACTCGTGTAGATTCTGGAATCTGTTTTCAGCACCGCATCCAGTGTAGAAAATATCACAGATTATAATGGGTTCTATATCTTTAGACGCGTCGCGTCGCGCCCCTCGCGGCCGGTGTACACAACTCTTCCGCTTCCATTTTGCTGCGCCACATGGCCTCGCCCACTTTGTTCCGTGTTCCCAGGGGCAGTGTTTATGTTAATAGCAAGGGTTTATGATGTCACCAACCCGGGAAGAAGCTCGTTGTAGTCCAAACCGCCCGTCTGTAACTTTGCAGATGCTATTTATGCTCAAGCAGCAACATTACACACGAACTAAAGCTAAAAAAGTGAAATCGCATTGAACCACCCCTTTAAAATATCCACTAGAGCAGTGTTATATATTTTGTTGACTTGTGTACTTACATTATCCCAAATGTTTCCAAGAATGTTTAAATCCAGAGAAATAAGCAATTTTAACCAGGACACAAACTGTTTCCGTGGGTCGCCAATCAACGACATCATACCCGCGTTACCCTCAATTTTATTTTGTAGAAACCATGGAAACACCAAAGATGCTTTAATATATTATGTGTTTTATCAGACAAGGGAACAACTGTTTGGACACATTCATCAACAGAAAACGAATCATGTTATATAGCTCAACACAGTAAGTCTTATTGTTTAAATCTTGTTTTCTTGATTTACCGCGAGTACCATGGTTTACCATGCCTTAAATCAATCTAGCTTACTGCAGTGTGCAACAAGTGTCTCATAGCAGCCGTTGAGCATTATAACAACTTTCAACACACAAATGTATCTAATATGATAAAGAGCACTGCTTTACCCCACATACACTTGATCGCAAGAAGTGTAAGTGGCGACTGTGGCATAATAAAAGTCCCGCTGCTCTCGAGACGTGTGTCTCGCTCGTCTCTCATTAGCAATTGCTCCAGCGGCCTCGTTCAGCTCCCACAACACTCAGTCCTTCTCTGTTTCATACCACAGTAACGTTAATAATCACATTCATGAACATGATTTCTGCCCGAGTCTTTTACACCGGCTGTGAGGTGAAGACAACACCTCCCATGATACCACAAAATCAAGCCATCATTAAGCTACGCCTTTGTTTCAAATAAGCGACCTCTAGTGGTGAAAATTTACATAGTGTGCCTTTAATGTTAATAAATAAAATAATTGTTTTGTTTCTTTTTTCCTTTTAGATCGAGACATTGCCACCCGAGCTGTTCCAGTGTAAGAAGCTGAGGACGCTGAATCTGGGAAATAACTGCCTTACAGTGTTGCCGTCGCGTTTCGGAGAGTTAACGGGCCTCACGCAGCTGGAGCTCCGCGGCAACCGGCTGGAAGGATTACCGGTGGAGCTCTCCGAATGTCGCCTTCTCAAGCGCTCCGGGCTGATCGTGGAGGAGGATCTCTTCAACACTCTGCCACCGGAGGTCAAGGAGCAGCTGTGGAGAACCGATAAAGAACAAGCCTGAGCGAGACGGATGGAAGAGAAGCAACTCTTAATGTGGTCATTCTGCTTTCCTTTCATTTTTTAAGTGATTTTTAATTCATTTTATTTGGGCGAAAAAGCATTCGTTTCGCGTCCGTATGAAGGGAAGTTTTGGACAGTACGGTGCCATCTGTCCTTCGAAACACACATATACACTGATACACTCACTCAAACACGTTCTCATACACAAACGCACATTTTGCGAGGTCAAGTCATTTATGCACTGCCCCCTACAGGCACGGAGGGGCATGCATATAGATGACGACGACACCAACATGGAGTGCCTGTTAAAGCAGTGGCATTATGGGAATGCATAGATATAACAAGCAATATGTGGTTTGTGCATTATTTACTTAGTGGCTGCGTCCAATCAGGGAAGAGTCGACTGTTTATGAATGTGCCAGCTGAGTTATCAAATATGTAAAATGTACATTTTAGACCTCTGCAAGCGAATACCCACAGAAATAAATGCCAAAAAGGTCATATATAAAATCTACTACATATATATATGCTTTTAAGGACTTTTAAAGATGAATATGATGCCATAAACTCTTGAAAATGTCTTGCTGAAATCTTACACTCCACAGACTAGAAACTGCGAACTCAAACGCTCTGACGGCAAACAAACAAAATTTTGCCGACTTTTCACAAATGTTGGACTGACTCAAGTTTGGATCAGGTGACCTGCACGTCACATCCGATTGGTTGACTCAAAGGGAATGATGACGTCATAATGACTGTTGTCGTAGCAACGTTCCAACACTATCATGGCCTTAACTGTCTCTGAGCTGTATGCTGGAGGTCACCTCAAAGACAAAGTGTACATTTTACGTTTATAAGTTTTATAATTTTACAAAAAAATAATAAGAGAAAGAACAAAAAGAAACAGAACAGAAAGACTTGTGCAAACTGTTTGCAAGTACAAAAATCCTATGCGTTAATGTATCTTTTTTTTTTTTATATATGTATATGTTCATATGATTTTATTTTATGATTTTTATTTGAACTTTTCTTTTGTTGGGAAGACTGCCTAATGTACACAGTATGGCTTTAAACAAAACCAAGTAAAAATTTCTGATACACATTCAAATGCGTTTTCATATGTTTCTTGAGTCACACACACACACGGGTCATTCTCAGGAAATTGTGCTGTTCGTATCTGAACATTTTGTCTCTTTTTAAGCAGTTGGAGAAAACAAAGTTTATTAAAACCCACATTATTTATTACTAACCTTAAAGCATTATACATTTCATAGAAAGTTTAGAATGTGTATATATATATATATATATATATATCATATGTATTATATAATCATTTTTATATATACATATATGATTGCGACAGAAGATGTTAATGTAAAAGTAAACTAAAAACTGAAACACTGATGTGAGATAAGAGACACTTTCTAAATCATGTGGTCAGAAAATGATTAAGCAAGATTAAATTGTGGTTTTATTTTCTTAGCAAATAAAGCATTTTAGAACATTTAAACTGTTTTATTTATACAGTTTATTGCATTAGACACAAAATACTGTCAGATTTTTAGAAGCTCCTTTCTGCAGCGGAATATAAAAATAAAAAGGCAATTGCAACTTTTTTTCTCACAATTCTGAAAGTAAAAATCTGGCAATTCCGAGTTTATAACTCGGAACTCTGACAGGTTTATATCTCACAATTCTAAATGTATATCAAAGACTAGGGACTCGTTTATGTCTAAACTAGGAATTGTAAGGAAAAAAAGTTTAAAAAAAATTGCAAGTTTATTTCTCATAATTCTGACTTTTTTTCTCAACATTGCGATATACTGTTGAGAAAAGTAAGAATTGTGATAAAAGAGTAGCCTAGCAACCGCATAGCAACACTCTAGGAACCATATAAAAACACAAACACAAACAATCCAGAATATCAATCAGTTTTTCTAATAGACTGTTTGGCTTTAAAACCCTTCCAGCTTTTAAAACTACTTCATACTTTCTGGTCAGGCTTTCTCAAGTCAACATCAAAGTTTGTCTCAACAATTTTATTTTTTATCTTGTCTTAAGCCAGACCGCCTTACCTATTCAACGTACGAAGAAAGTGTAAAACTCTTGCAGTTCAAAAAAAAATTGTTAAAAATGTATATTTTTCTATTTCCTAACACAAATGCATCGCGTACAGACAGAGCGACACGCGTCATAATCTGAAAACCACGCCCACCGACAATATCTAAAAGCTGCTATGCGACAAGGAAGGTGTACAGCAAACAAGCTAAAAAAAAACGAACCAAAAACCCAGAAGTTTTTATTAGCTGTTGGCCCAAAAAACGAGCATTTAAGGACTAAAAAGTGGATACAGGTGATTGAGACAGAGTGCGACATGTCATATTACTATGAGAACTACGCCCACTGGAGGGGAACGAAATCAGCGACAGGAAATATAATATATAAAACTGACATTTGGATATTTGACTTAAGAGTGACTAAATGTTTACTGCATATGTAGGCTTACTGAGGCATACTGAGTGTCAGGATCCCAAAATGTACCCATTCTTCCTGCTGATACTTCACGTCTTATTGCCTGTATCCACTTTTGTCTCCTTTACAGTTCGGTAACTTCTAAAAACTTAATTCTGGGTTTTTTAGCTTGTTTGCTGTACAACTTGTTACACAGCAGCTTTAAAGGGATAGTTCACTCAAAAATGAACATTTGATGTTTATCTGCTTACCCTCAGCGCATCCAAGATGTAGGTGACTTTGTTTCTTCAGTAGAACACAAATGATGATTTTTAACTCCAACCGTTGCCGTCTGTCAGTCATGTAATGCATGTCAATGGGAACTTCTAAGAGTAAAAAAAAACTTGCACAGACAAATCCAAATGAAACCCTGCGGCTCGTGACGACACATTAGATCCTAAGACACAAAACGATCGGTTTATGCGAGAAACCAAACAGTATTTATATCATTTTTTACCTCTAAAACACCACTATGCGTTCATAGTAACACCAACTGCGTTCAGCACTCGCTTAGTGAGGTCTGAGGTCTTTTTTGGGTGAACTATCCCTTCAAGGCATTGTTCTGTTTTTTGTTATAAGTCAGAAATGACATGGAGGCAGCCTCACGCAATACAAAGTCAATGGAGACGGTGGCCTAAATGCGCTCTGTCTCTATCGCTTCACAAGGCCTTTAATGACCCCCGGAGCCATGAGGAGTAGGTTTTGCTTTGGATGGATGCACTTTCTTGAGCTTCAAACTCATTGTTTCCCAATCACTTCCATTATAAAGCTTGGATGCGTCAAGATATTTATTAATATAACTCCGATTGTGTTCATCAGAAAGAAGAAAGTCATATACACCTAGGATGGCATGAATGAATCATGGGGTAGTTTTCATTTAAAAGTGAACTAATCCTTTAAGTTTAATATCGTTTTAGCATTTAAAGTCATGGGCACGCGTGCCGTTGTTGTCTGAGAATGAGCCTCAGTCATTCACACCTATGTTCTTTAGTGCCACACCTCTCAACACACAAACAGTGAACACAGGCCCTCTCTTTCTGCGAGTAAAGGCGCCACATGAAAGCTCCCATTCATTCACTTCTCTCCTTCTGTCAGTGAAGTCAGCTCATGGTCAATTCCAACCAGATGGCAGCCAGTTCAAACAAAATGCACTATAAACTTCATCAAACACTGAAAGTCTGAATGTTGCACAGCCGTAACAATGACAAGAAGGTGTTAATGGAGAACTGATATCCTATGAAGTGGAAGCATCCTGTTAACTTCTGTTTTGCTCTATCAAATTTCTGCCAAATTAAGAGAACTGTTTATCGAATATGAGCAGCAAGGAGTGATACTGTTTTTCCAGCTCATTTGAAATGTTTGTGAATTTACGCAAACGACCAAACTGCAATATAAGCTTTCAGTTCCTCCATATCCTCAGTGGTGGACAGTCAAGCAGTGTGTTGACAGTTTGTGTGACGCAGGCGCCCCCTGCAGGTGAAGAGGTCAAATGCACATAAACACCGCAAAAGTACTTAATTTCTGTTCACCAAAAAATGAAATTTCTGTCATTAATTACTCACCCTCATGTCGTTCCACACCCGACCTTCGTTAATCTTCAGAACACAAATTAAGATATTTTAGTTGAAATCCGATGGCTCAGTGAGGCCTGCATAGCCAGCAATGACATTTCCTCTCTCAAGATCCATTAATGTACTAAAAACATATTTAAATCAGTTCATGTGAGTACAGTGGTTCAATAGTAATATTATAAAGCGATGAGAATATTTTATTGTGCGCCAAAAAAACAAAATAATTTTTTTTAACAATATCTAGTGATGGCCGATTTCAAAACACTGCTTCGGAGCGTTATCAAATCTGTGGATCGGAGCGCCAAAGTCAGTTTGGCGGTTTGATACGTGATCCGAATCATTGATTCGATTCAAAAGAGTCATGACGCTCCGAAGCAGTGTTTTGAAATTGGCCATCACTAGATATTGTTAAAAAGTTTTAAAAGTTTTTGCCGCACAAAAATATTTTCATCTCTTTATAATATTAAGATAGAACTACTGTACTCAGATGAACTGATTTAAATATGTTTATAAATATAAAATATGAGAGGAAATGTCAATGCAGGCCTCACTGAGCCATAGGATTTAATCAAAAATATCTTAATTTGTGTTGTGAAGATGAACGAAGGTCTTACGGGTGTGGCACGTCATGAGGGTAAGTAATTAATGACATTTTTATTTTTGGGTGAACTAACCCTTTAATTCTCTCTCAGTCTAAAAAATTAAGTTGTTATAAACAAAAAATTGAAAAGTTGAACACGATGAGCTGGATCAGACCGACTTACAGCTCATTGCAGGGAAATATTATCAGTGAATAATATGACCGTTAAGTTACTGTGTGACTTCAGAAGGCTTGAAATATATTGATTTATTTATTTATTGTTTTGTTGTATGGAAAAGAGCTGTATGAACTTTCATCAAAAAAAAAAAAAATAATAATAATAATAAATATATATATATATTATATAATTATTATAATTATTATAGATAATGACATAGATAATGACAGATTTTATAATTGGGGTAAATATCACTTTAAATTAAAATTTGCATGGACAGTGGTTACAAACATTCTTTACATTCATTCTTTAGAGATTTATAAAGGTCTTGAACAACTTGAGGGAGAGTAAATGATGACAGAATTATTATTTTCAAAATCTGTCACACTATTCACTTGAGGGGTGAATCCTCGAAAAACATATTTAAATCAGTTCATGTGAGTACAGTGGTTCAATAGTAATATTATAAAGCGATGAGAATATTTTATTGTGCGCCAAAAAAACAAAATAACAATTTTTTTAAACAATATCTACTGATGGCCGATTTCAAAACACTGCTTCGGAGCGTTATCAAATCAGTGGATCGGAGCGCCAAAGTCACGTGATTTCAGCAGTTTGGCGGTTTGATACGTGATCCGAATCATTAATTCGATTCAAAAGAGTCATGACGCTCCGAAGCAGTGTTTTGAAATTGGCCATCACTAGATATTGTTAACTTGAGGGGTGAATCCTAGACAAACTAACATGTTACGCACATTATTATTGACTGGCTCGTTCACATTTTGACCAAAGGGTTAACTTTGTGAAAGTAAATAGAGACACTGACTAAACACAGACACGTTTTTTTTTAAAAGTTGGATCTCTTTAGTAAAGCCTTCTTCAGCACTGTGCAATCTTGCACGTAATGAAATTGATTTCCATGCTCCACAGGACAGAACATGACCTGTGATCACCCTTTACCTGGAATTAAGTTTACTGGAGGCACATGTTTACCTTTTAGGTGTACTTAAACTCTCAGTAACTCAAGTTATTAATGTACATTTGACTTTCTTGCAGTGCAGTGAAAGAGTTACTGTTCAAAATCCAATTATTGCATCACTATGTTTACAGTTTAATCGTATTTGACATTGTGCAACCACGTGGTTGCTTAGAGAGAGAGAGAGGGAGAGAGAGAGAGAGAGATTTGGATAAGACAGCCTTCATTTTAGCCTTCTTCCTCAGCATGGATGTTTTGACAGAACAAGACGTGCAAAAGGTAAGAAACCGCCTCTAAATTGCTATCACAACTTTCTATCACAATATGCTACACATTGTTCTGTTGTCCTTGTTATGTGCATGTTAACCAGAAACGCTGGAAAACGCACTTTTACAATTGCAAGACTTTTCTTGCAATCAGTGTTTTGCATCTTTTTAATTCCTGTTTTCACAGATCAGCGCCTCGTGCATGCGTGCAAAAGATGCACAAATAAAAAAAATAATGTCGTGAAAGCACTTGTGGATTAACTGTTGTCCATAATGGAATTCTGTTACGTAATTCGCTAGAAACAGGACAAGCAGGTAGAATGGGTTGTGAAATGAAAAGAGGGGCGTGAAATGGGCGGGGCCTTAAAATGTACATATTTTAACTCTTCATTGTGTGGTTTTCAGTTTAACGGCTGCGTATTATTATTATCATCATTAGTAGTAGTAGTAGTATAAAGTTTTATTTTAAAAAAAATCATTATTGCCCTGAGCGGACTTGTGTGTCATGTGACACCTGTTACTTTTCTCATCGCTGTTGAGGAGCGACCAATCACAGTCGTAGTTGTAAAGCTCGATGAGAGGGATTTTCTAAATGTTTTTCTATTTGCGTGCCTGGAATTATTAAAATTAACAGATTTAATATATTCCACTTATTAATGTTCAGATATCTAAAAAAAAAAAATCGTCCTGAGATATGTGTGGCCTCGATGGAGCAATCACCGATCGCCCCTTCACATGAAAAAATACTAATTTATAGTAAATACTTTAGTGTTTTTGAACCATACCATAGAAAATTGTATTATACTGTATATATTATTGTATTTATAACACTTTTTTTAATGAATGCTACAGCAAACTGTAGTATAGTGAACTGATAAACTGTAATAAATACTGTAGTATACTTTAGTTTTTACTACAGTAAACTGTTGTGTGTGTGTGTGTATTGTAGCATAATATACCCTCTATAGTTGTAGAAAACTTATTACAGTATTGGATAAAGACATTTTTTATATTGCTATAGTTGTTATATTACCACAGCAACTATAGAATGACCACAACAAATTAATTCAAGTACTTTACTAGTATGGTTCAAAAACACTATAGTATTTTCTTCATGTGGGCCTATTCAATTCTACCCAAAGCATACAACATTTTCAAACGTTTGTGGATCTGTAGCATATTCACAATGACAAATACCTAAACACATTTTAAGTAAGATTAAAAAAAGTTTAATCAACTGTATTTGCACCCCTAAGCCACTTTTTTTGAGTATTCGATAGTAAAAGAATGGTAACACCATGGCATTTTGAAATATACCATGAGACAAAATGAATGCCATACTAATATTCCATTGTATTTACATAGTACTTCAAAAAATACCAAACCATTATATTTTTTGCTACTTTTTTTTGATATCAGGAAGAGCAAGATAATGTCCTAATTGGATTAATATAATTTGCATATGTAGTACTGAATAGGTTTCTGTATTGTTTTTATTCTGTAGTACCAGGATGAAGGCTATCTGGTGCTGGATGGGCTTTTGACCCCAGAGGAATGTGATGCTTTACGGGAACGAATGAGTGAGATTATTGACCGGATGGACGTTCCTGAACACTGCAGGATACAGTTCTCCACTGACCACGACGAGCAGCTGAAAACACAGGTAAACGGCATTCCAGAGTGCAGAATGATCATCATCATGCATTTACAGCAGTGTCATTATTAACATTATGCATTCATTTCCACATGCAACCAAATATTTATGGGTAAAGATGCAGGTAAGACTACTGACTGTAGGTAAATGTAGTTAAAAATGCTTAAAATGAAAATAATGTAATTTATTACTCACCCTCATGTCGTTCCACACCCGTAAGACCTTCGTTCATCTTCAAAACACAAATTAAGTTAAGATATTTTTGATGAAATCCGATGGCTCAGTGAGGCCTGCATTGCCAGCAAGATAATTAACACTTTCAGTGCCCAGAAAGCTACTAAAGGTTCTACCTTAATATTATAAAACGATGAGAATACTTTTTGTGCACCAAAAAAACTAAATAACGACTTGTCAACAATATAGTGATGGGCGATTTCAAAACACTTGATCGGAGCTTTACGAATCGAATCAGTGATTTAGAGCGCCAAAGTCACGTGATTTCAGCAGTTTAGCCATTTGATAGGAGATCTACAGAGCCCCGGACATGACATGCAGGAAAAAATAGTAGGCTAAATCACATTTATAAATCAAGGGAACGAATTAGTAAAAAGTGTGCACATTTTAGTAAATCTTGCGCACAAAATAAAGTAAATCAGGGAACAAAATAGTAAATCATGTGCGCGAATTAGTAAATCGAGGGAACGAAATAGTAAATTATGCGCACAAATTAGTAAATCGAGGGACCGAAATAGTAAATCGCGTGCACGAATAAGTAAATCGTGTGCACGAATTAGTAAATCGAGGGAACGAAATAGTAAATCATGCCCACGAATTAGTAAATCGAGGGAACAAAATAGTAAATCATGCTCACAAATTAGTAAATCGAAGGAACAAAATAGTAAATCATGCGCACGATTTACTATTTCGTTCCCTCGATTTATAAATTATGCACATGATTTATAAATCAAGGGAACGAATTAGTAAAACGTGTGCACAATTTAGTAAATAGTGCACACAAATTAGTAAATCGAGGGAACGAAATAGTAAATCGTGCGCACAAATTAGTAACTCGAGGGAACGAATTAGTAAATTGTGCACACAAATTAGTAAATCGAGGGAACGAAATAGTAAATCGTGCGCACAAATTAGTAAATCGAGGGAACGAAATAGTAAATCGTGCGCACGAATTAGTAACTCGAGGGAACGAATTAGTAAATTGTGCACACTAATTAGTAAATCGAGGGAACGAAATAGTAAATCGTGCGCACAAATTAGTAAATCGAGGGAACGAAATAGTAAATTGTGCACACAAATTAGTAAATCGAGGGAACGAAATAGTAAATCGTGCGCGCAAATTAGTAAATCGAGGGAACGAAATAGTAAATCGTGCACACTAATTAGTAAATCGAGGGAACGAAATAGTAAATCATGCACACTAATTAGTAAATCGAGGGAACGAAATAGTAAATCATGCACACTAATTAGTAAATCGAGGGAACGAAATAGTAAATCATGCACACTAATTAGTAAATCAAGGGAACAAAATAGTAAATCATGCTCACAAATTAGTAAATCGAGGGAACGAAATAGTAAATCGTGTGCACGAATTAGTAAATCGAGGGAACGAAATAGTAAATCATGCGCACAAATTAGTAAATCGAGGGAACAAAATAGTAAATCATGCTCACAAATTAGTGAATCGAAGGAACAAAATAGTAAATCATGCGCACGATTTACTATTTCGTTCCCTCGATTTATAAATCATGCACAACGAAATAGTAAATCGCGCGCACGAATTAGTAAATCGAGGGAACGAAATAGTAAATCGTGCACACAAATTAGTAAATCGAGGGAACGAAATAGTAAATCGTGCACACTAATTAGTAAATCGAGGGAAATAAATAATAAATCGTGCGTACGAATTAGTAAATCGAGGGAACGAAATAGTAAATCGTGCACACTAATTAGTAAATCGAGGGAACGAAATAGTAAATCGTGCGCAAGAATTAGTAAATCGAGGGAACGAAATAGTAAATCGTGCGCACTAATTAGTAAATCGAGGGAACGAAATAGTAAATCGTGCACACTAATTAGTAAATCGAGGGAACGAAATAGTAAATCGTGCGCACTAATTAGTAAATCGAGGGAACGAAATAGTAAATCGTGCACACTAATTAGTAAATCGAGGGTACGAAATAGTAAATCGTGCGCACAAATTAGTAAATCGAGGGAACGAAATAGTAAATCGTGCGCACAAATTAGTAAATCGAGGGAACGAAATAGTAAATCGTGCACACGAATTAGTAAATCGAGGGAACTAAATAGTAAATCGTGCACACTAATTAGTAAATCGAGGGAACGAAATAGTAAATCGTGCACACTAATTAGTAAATCGAGGGAACGAAATAGTAAATCATGCACACTAATTAGTAAATTGAGTTAACGAAATAGTAAATCATGCACACTAATTAGTAAATCAAGGGAACAAAATAGTAAATCGTGCGCACGAATTAGTAAATCGAGGGAACAAAATAGTAAATCGTGCACACTAATTAGTAAATCGAGGGAACGAAATAGTAAATCGTGCGCACAAATTAGTAAATCGAGGGAACGAAATAGTAAATTGTGCACACAAATTAGTAAATCGAGGGAACAAAATAGTAAATCGTGCGTGCAAATTAGTAAATCGAGGGAACGAAATAGTAAATCGTGCACACTAATTAGTAAATCGAGGGAACGAAATAGTAAATCGTGCACACTAATTAGTAAATCGAGGGAACGAAATAGTAAATCGTGTGCACGAATTAGTAAATCGAGGGAACGAAATAGTAAATCATGCGCACAAATTAGTAAATTGAGGGAACAAAATAGTAAATCATGCTCACAAATTAGTGAATCGAAGGAACGAAATAGTAAATCGTGCGCAAGAATTAGTAAATCGAGGGAACGAAATAGTAAATCGTGCGCACTAATTAGTAAATCGAGGGAACGAAATAGTAAATCGTGCACACTAATTAGTAAATCGAGGGAACGAAATAGTAAATCGTGCGCACTAATTAGTAAATCGAGGGAACGAAATAGTAAATCGTGCACACTAATTAGTAAATCGAGGGAACGAAATAGTAAATCGTGCGCACAAATTAGTAAATCGAGGGAACGAAATAGTAAATCGTGCGCACAAATTAGTAAATCGAGGGAACGAAATAGTAAATCGTGCACACGAATTAGTAAATCGAGGGAACTAAATAGTAAATCGTGCACACTAATTAGTAAATCGAGGGAACGAAATAGTAAATCGTGCACACTAATTAGTAAATCGAGGGAACGAAATAGTAAATCATGCACACTAATTAGTAAATTGAGTGAACGAAATAGTAAATCATGCACACTAATTAGTAAATCAAGGGAACAAAATAGTAAATCGTGCGCACGAATTAGTAAATCGAGGGAACAAAATAGTAAATCGTGCACACTAATTAGTAAATCGAGGGAACGAAATAGTAAATCGTGCGCACAAATTAGTAAATAGAGGGAACGAAATAGTAAATTGTGCACACAAATTAGTAAATCGAGGGAACGAAATAGTAAATCGTGCGCGCAAATTAGTAAATCGAGGGAACGAAATAGTAAATCGTGCACACTAATTAGTAAATCGAGGGAACGAAATAGTAAATCATGCACACTAATTAGTAAATCGAGGGAACGAAATAGTAAATCGTGCACACTAATTAGTAAATCGAGGGAACGAAATAGTAAATCGTGCACACTAATTAGTAAATCGAGGGAACGAAATAGTAAATCGTGCGCGCAAATTAGTAAATCGAGGGAACGAAATAGTAAATCGTGCACACTAATTAGTAAATCGAGGGAACGAAATAGTAAATCATGCACACTAATTAGTAAATCGAGGGAACGAAATAGTAAATCGTGCACACTAATTAGTAAATCGAGGGAACGAAATAGTAAATCATGCTCACAAATTAGTAAATCGAGGGAACGAAATAGTAAATCGTGTGCACGAATTAGTAAATCGAGGGAACGAAATAGTAAATCATGCGCACAAATTAGTAAATCGAGGGAACAAAATAGTAAATCATGCTCACAAATTAGTGAATCGAAGGAACGAAATAGTAAATCGTGCACACTAATTAGTAAATCGAGGGAACGAAATAGTAAATCGTTCGCACTAATTAGTAAATCAAGGGAACGAAATAGTAAATCGTGCACACTAATTAGTAAATCGAGGGAACGAAATAGTAAATCGTGTGCACAAATTAGTAAATCGAGGGAACGAAATAGTAAATCGTGCGCACAAATTAGTAAATCGAGGGAACGACATAGTAAATCGTGCACACGAATTAGTAAATCGAGGGAACGAAATAGTAAATCGTGCACACTAATTAGTAAATTAAGTGAACGAAATAGTAAATCATGCGCACGATTTACTATTTCGTTCCCTCGATTTATAAATCATGCACATCATTTATAAATCAAGGGAACGAATTAGTAAAACGTGTGCACATTTTAGTAAATCGTGCGCACAAATTAGTAAATCGAGGGAACGAAATAGTAAATCGTGCGCATGAATTAGTAAATCGAGGGAACAAAATAGTAAATCGTGCACACTAATTAGTAAATCGAGGGAATGAAATAGTAAATCGTGCACACTAATTAGTAAATCGAGGGAATGAAATAGTAAATCGTGCACACTAATTAGTAAATCGAGGGAACGAAATAGTAAATCGTGCACACAAATTAATAAATCGAGGGAATGAAATAGTAAATCGTGCACACTAATTAGTAAATCGAGGGAACGAAATAGTAAATCGTGTAAATCATAATTTTTTTTTCTTGCGTGTCATGTGCGGGGCTCCGTAGAGATCCGAGTCACTAATTCGTTTTGTAAAGCTCCGAAGCAGTGTTTTGAAATCTGCCCATCACTATGTTGTTGAAAAGTCATTATTTTGATTTTTTGGCACACAAAAAGTATTCTCATTGCTTCATAACATTAAGGTTGAACCACTGTAGTCACATGAACTGTTTTAAATGTCTTTAGTAGCTTTCTGGGCATTGAAGGTGTTGATGATCTTGCTGTCAATGCAGTATGCACTGAGCCATCAGATTTGATCAAAATATCTTAATTTGTGTTCTGAAGATGAAACAAATGTGTCTTAGAGTGTAGAATGGCATGAGGGTGAGTAATTAATGACATTATTTTCATTTTTGGGTGAACTAACCCTTTAAACATATAACCAAGTCCCATGTAAATCCATGTACATTTAGAATGGTCAACTCAGTCACATCATGTCGTATTTTGTGTTTGTCCAGGGAAATGCAGACTATTTCATCACAAGCGGAGACAAGATCCGTTTCTTCTTTGAGAAAGGCGTGTTTGATGATAAAGGTTTGTTGTGCTGAGATGTAAACAAAAAACTCCCAGGAATCCCATCCCACATCCCATAATGAACCTGTTGTGTTTTCAGGAGAGTTCATTGTGCCAAGAGAACATTCCTTGAATAAAATCGGCCATGGTGAGTATTGACAAGCCATATAAGATATTAATATTTAAGCACACCCTATCATCTGATTTATTTTCATTTCTTTTGCCCCTCATGTATTTGTGTTTTATCTTCCCAACAGCTCTCCACGCGTATGAGCCGCTGTTTAAAGCAGTCACCCACTCACCAAAAGTTCAAGTAAAGACCAAACTTTCATGTAAACGAAAGTAAATTGTGGTCTTCATGTAAACGCTCATTTTGAAAACTCATTTGTTTTAATCAGATTTATGAGACACTTTAGGGCCCAAAACCTCTTTAAAACAACACAACCCGGTTTCATAATGTGTGTGTTTGCTTCTTATCTGCAGAACCTGGGTAAGAAACTCGGCCTGATAAATCCAGTTATTCTGCAGAGTATGTACATCTTTAAGGTAGAGTAAATATATGTTGGCTTATAAATGATGCTTACATTCAGTGAAAGGATAATATTTTCATTACTCGCCTCTTCTGTGTCTGTTCTGTAAACAGCAACCAGGGATTGGTGGAGAAGGTAAGACCCGCCTACATCTTTAACCAATGAGAAAGCGATACAAAAGCACTTTGTTGACCTTTAACCCTTGACTTCAGTGACACCTCACCAGGACGCCACCTTCCTTTACACGCAGCCTCTGGGAAGGGTGATGGGCGTATGGATTGCTCTGGAAGACGCTACACTTGAGAACGGCTGCCTGTGGTTCATACCGGGATCACACAACGGTAATTTCAAACGCATTAAGCATTCATGAAATTTTACGTCATTTGGGCATGCATGATACATGCATGATATTGGAGTGAAGCTTGTTTTGCATGAATTTGTGTATTTAAAATGAGTTTGTGTGGCTCTTTTCATGTGTGTGAAAGACGGGATTACCAGGCGAATGGTGCGGACACCTAAAGGCACGTTTCCTCTGACTGATTTCATTGGCCGAGAGAAGAGTTATGACGACAAGCTCTTTGTTCCCACTCCCGTTAAAAAAGGTGAGTTAATGAAACTGTTAATTAAAACATTTAAACACATAAAACATTAAAACATTTTTGAAATAAGTCTCTTCTGTTCAGTTTGAACACACTACTCGCACTATTTGTACTTAAAAACGTCATAGGATAGTGCATAAGTATGCAAATTGGGACGCACCTATTGTTTGCATGTTTTAACGTGTTGCTAGCATGATTTAACACACTGCTAGTATGATTTAGCACATTGCTAGCATGATTAGCATGTTGCTTGCCTGATTTAACACATTACTAGCATGTTTTAGCATTTGTTAACATGATTTAACACATTGTTTGCATGTTTTAACGTGTTGCTAGCATGATTGAGCACATTGCTAGCATGTTTTAGCAAGTTGGCAACATGTTTCTAACGTGATTTAACATGTTGCTAGTATGATTAACACATTGGTAGCATAAATTAGCTTTTTTTTCTTTTTGAATTTTCAGTTTGAACACACTACAAGCATTATTTGTACTTAAAAACGTCATAGAATAGTGCAAGTGTGCAAATTGGGACGCACCTATTGTTTGCATGTTTTAACATGTTTCTAGTATGATTGAGCACATTGGTAGCATGTTTTAACAAGTTGGTAACATGTTTCTAACGGGAAATAACATCTTGCAAGTATGATTAACACATTGCTAGCATAAAGTAGCATGTTAGCATTTTTTACCTTGTTGCCAGCATAATTGAGCATATTGCTAGCATGATTTAACACACTGCTAGCATGTTTAGCACATTGTTAGCATACATAAGCATTTGCTAGCATGTTGCAAACATGAATTAGCACATTGCTAGCTTGTTTCTAACAATGTGCTAAATCATGCTAGCAAAATGCTAATCAACATGCATGATTTATGATTTAACAAATGGCTAACATGTTAAATAAAAATCATAAGTCGAATCAGTTAGAAAAGATATAGAAACCCGAGTCAGAACAGTCTGAAGGTCTGACCCGAGTTTTGAATTTGAATTTAAATTTACTTCACGACCGTTGAAAAAGTAAGTTCTATATAGTACGAAAGTGTCCATCGTATGCGCACTTCAGAATCTCACCAGAAGCAGTAGGTCATCCGGGTATTTTTCGCATACTATATAGTAGAGAAGTATTCAATTTCTTTGACAAATGTAATTTATTTCTGTGATCAAAGCTGAATTTTCAGCATCATTATTCCAGTCTTCAGTGTCACATGATCCTTCAGAAATCATTCTAATATGCTGATTAAAACATTATTATCGATGTTGAAAACAGTAGTGCTGCATCACATTTATGTGGAAACTGATATATATATTTTTCAGGATTATTTGATGAATAGAAAGTTCAAAAGAACAGCATTTATTTGAATCTTTTGTAACATTATCAGATTTTCTGTCACTTTTGATCAATTTATTACATCTTTGGCTGAATAAAATTATCACTTTAAAAACCGAGCGTTTGAACAGTAGTGTGTGTGTATATAAAAATGTTGGTACTGTAGGTGGAGCAGTTCTGATTCACGGGGAAGTGGTCCACCGCAGCGCTGCAAACACATCTGACGCCTCACGCCACGTTTACACTTTCCACATTATGGAGTCACAAAACACCATTTGGAGTCCTGAGAACTGGTAAGAACAGTGCATGCTGGGTAATGCAGGCCATGTGTTAGTGAGTGTAAAGTGAGTGTGTTTTTCTCTCTCAGGCTACAGCCAACAGAAGAGCTGCCCTTCCCTTCCCTCTACACCTAAACAACATTCAACATTAACACAGGCCTGATGACACTTGTGACCAATGACACAGAGGACACTTGACATACCAGGACTGGACTTTTTAAATCCCAGGATAACAATAACCCCTTTAAATATGAAATTTTATAAATGGACCATAAAATGTGAATCATTTTGAATCATTATGTATATTTCACCTCCAGCCACAACAGTGTTAATAAAAGGCTAGTTTTTGCTAACCGAAGAGTCTCTATTATTTTTAATCTGACATATTTTAGTAAACAAGAAACATTTAATCTTATTAGAAATACAGTTTATTTCCTTCAACGCACCATTCTCTGTGTACCCAACAAAATCAATACAATATAGAAAAGTTATGAATGTTTGATCATATGAATAATCTGGATTTCCAGACGAAGAAAATAAAAGGACCAAACTGCAGTTCTCATGACAGGAAAATCATATTTATAGTCATTGGTGAAAAAGATTTAAAACAAACTTCAATAAAGATATCAATAATAATAATAATAATAAAAAGATATTTAACATAGAAAAATTTTAACTATTCCAACAAAAGTACATTTTTGAAAGTTACAGTGTTTCATGCTGGGTCACTTTTGTTGTAAAAGATATTCAACCATTCTTTTGATGCAAAGTAATTAATTGAACAAAAAAGTTTTTTTTCTGTAAATATACACAAAATATTAAAATGATCATTTACAAAATAAAAGTCCGACAATCTTTGTCAAATCCCAATGTCAAAATATGGACCATAAAGTAAAACATTTGCCAGGTAGTTAAAAAAACGAGTTTACACATGAGTGTCATGCAAATGTCCACAGATGCCGAGTGTCACTTTTAAATGTCCCAGAACGCATTGCAAACTGAACAGGTGACTGATGCTTCAACCACAGTTCCCATGACAACTGTCAACGTAATCCACTCGACACAAAACGCCAATAACTACGTAAAAGGCCTCAGTCAAATATCATTAATAAATTAAAGTTTAAACATACATAATTTACAAAATGCTTGAATTACGCCATCTTTATCAGAGTAAAGACACTACAGCTCAATTGCATACATGCTTTTACAGGACAGTGATCTGTACATTAATATCTACATACAGACCCATGCAGACGGACCACTGATAGCACTGAACTATTGAGAATACAAAACACTTTTTAAGGCGACAAGCTGTGCTACCGGTCCTTCCTATTGCATTGGACATAAAGGCAGGTTTTCTATTCATAGCATCAAAATAATATTTGAGTATTTTTGTACAGGGTTATACAATAATAGAAAAACAAAAGTGTTCTTCAATGGCTCAAGTGATGCATAATATGCTGTAATAAAGGACTGAAAGGAGAAATTACATATTGATAAATGGGTGAATGTGATGAAATGTCAAAAACATGCCATATTTCACACACACACACACAAAAAAAATAATATTTGGATGAAAGCTTGTTTTAAGAACCATTAAAAAATATATATAATTAAATATTATTAAATTGGTCAAGTATGTTTGCAATTTGTAATGAGACATAATTGTCAAGTAATGTCACAAAAATCATATGGCTCTAAAAACAGGCTAATTTCATGCAAAATATTAATTAAATTAAATCTGTATAGCACTTTTACGATACGTGTTGTTGGAAAGCAGCTCTATAGAAAATAGAAAAATACACTTCTCATGAGATTCACCTAAATTAAAGAACCAAAAAGTAGAAATCATGCCCTTCGTTCAGTGTTTGCATCCAAGATGTGTGTTTATCAGCAAGTGCAGGCATTGATAAAGGGTGTTACATTTTCCATTTCTTTCTTTAATATTAATAATGTGCAACTCAATCCCTGTCATTTATACTGGAGTGACAGACGCAGGATTTGAGCGAATGAAATATTAACAGCAACTCAAGACATCAGAGCTTTCCGTGAGCACACACAAAATAAACATTTAAAACAGCATAATTATCACATGTAAACCTTGAAAAATAAAAATACAAAATATGAAGAATCCTTAAAGCTGCAGTTATTTCTGCACCACAAGCGGCACCAAACTGTTTTCAAACCATTGTTATTATGGTTAACTAGTTTTGTTACTTGAAATATAATAAATGTTAAAGGGGTCCTTGATTATGATTTCACTTTTTTAACTTTAGTTAGTGTGTAATTTTGCTGTTTGATCATAAACAACATCTGCAAAGTTACAACGCTCAAAGTTCAATGCAAACGGTGATATTTTCTTTTACAGAAATCACATTTTAGGGACTACAACAAGCTTCTTCCTGGGTTAGTGACATTACAAACCCCATAATTTACATAAACCCCACCCCCAGGAACACACAACAAAGGGGGAGTGGCCATGTTGGGCTGCTTTAGAGAAGAGGAAGAGTTGTTGTAGTGGAGTGTTGTTGACATGCCGTCATTTTACACCGGACTGCTTCACAAACGAGGGTCAATTCAACACTGGATTTGCACAAAAGATTAACATGACGGCACATGTTAGTGGATGAGTTGAATCAACTCCACAGCAACTACATACATTTATCCACTAACCATTCAGAAACGTCCAGTTTCATTCTAAAAGTTGTAACTTCTTCCTGAGTCTCTCCATCAGTTTCGACTCCGGTTTGAACAATGTAAGGCTGAACAATCCTCATTTTGGCTGCGTGAGATTCTCCAGCTTTGTTGTTGTTGTTGAGCAACCGAAGCGTGAGCTGTTAAAGCTCCGCCCTCTTCTGGAAAGGGGGCCGGGAGCAGCAGCTCATTTGCATTTAAAGGGACACACACAAAAATGGCATGTTTTTGCTCACACTCATATAGGGGAAATTTGACAAGCTATAATAAATGATCTGTGGGGAATTTTGAGCTGAAACTTCACAGACACATTCTGGAGACACCAGAGACTTATATTACATGTTATGAAATAATAGGTCCCCTTTTACTGAAATGATTATAAAGTTAATATAAACTTATTTTATGTCAGCGAGTTGCCAAAGTAACATTTCTCATCTTCATTTAGTTTAAATTATACTACAATAACAAACTTAGACTGAAATAAAAAATTTATAAAAAAAAAAACAAATATACAGACATAAACACCCAAAATCTAATAAAAATGACAAAATGACACAAAACTAAAATTAAAATGGGAAATGTGCAATTCCATTTGGTGCCACTAGTGGTACAAAAATACACACTTTACCTTCAAACATTTATTTTTGTGCCACTTTGTTTTAGTATCAGGTTGCTATAGGAAATGGTTTATTATTGAATACATTTCCGTGCATTTTTATTCACTGTCCTAGGGTCATAAACACACTAATGATGTTTTATTTTTTCCTTTTGCTTTCAAAACTGGAATAATTCCATGTCAGATAATACTAGGGCCTGTAATGTACCCTATGAATTTAATGCTGTTAATATCTGTGCGTTGGCATAATGTGAGTTTGGGTTTGATCTCATAGCAGCAAGAGGATGTAGAGGTACAGAGGAAGCAACAGGTTGTCTATCTGCGACGTGTACGCCTCCAACATGGCCACCATGGTGATTGAGCCCACCACCCACGAGTAGCTGGCGTTCAGGTTTATACTGCTGTCGGCGATGAGGAAAACCACCACGGCGATGATCTGAGCGAACACGGAGGTTGCTGTGCCCTCGAAGGTCTTCTTGGTGCCGGGCCAGCGGATTTCGCCGACCGTGCTGCCGAATATAGACGCCACGGTGTCGCCAACTCCCACGGCCAGAACACCGGCGTATGGCACCAAACCACTGGCACCCCCTAGGCCTCCTTTAGGAGTGCAGTTTCCGGGCGAGAGCCAGATGGGAAGGGCGACTCCGAGGAGAAGGTAGATGTGAGTGAGAATGAGCGGTCCAGAGTCTCTCTCGTCCAGAAATAAAGTGAGAAGGTGTCTCAGTGGAGGACCGAGAGGTCGGATGCGGAAATAGCGGACAAATTCGAGGAACAAAAGCACCGAGAGGCATGCGACCGCGGACAAATGAAGCAGAGGGCGGTCTAGCGCGAGTCCGGGTGCGAAGGTTAACACGGTGAGGAGGTGGAAGTACTTCCGCACGGTCGTCGACGCCTGGTGCTTCTTACTGCCGCCCGAACGATGACTATTTTGATGCATCACAACAGCAACAGCTAGAAGCAACAGTGCAGCCCAGAATCCAATGAGCCAAAGCCGGGTGTTGCTCTCGGTAATGAAATGCATCAGCCAGGTGACGGGGTGGTGCTGCGTGAGCAGGGAGAGCCAAGGAACCAACAAGCCCAAGCCCAAAACAGCAGTCATGGTGTGGAAGAAAAGCGACGCGGACCAGGTTTCCGATTCCATGAATACGAAGAGCACGGCGAAGAAGATTCCCAGCATCACCAAACCTAACACGGCAACCGGGAGGAAATACGGAAGCGGGTCAGAGTTTGCGTTCCCGGATGAGACCAGAGAGCGCTTAATGAGCTGGTTGATAATGAAACTAATCCCGCCGAGGATGAGGAGGGCCTCGCCGGGAGTGAAGCAGCGTGGGAGCAGGTACAACAGGATCAAGCTGAGGTAAACAAAAATCAGCAACACCTCCAAGACTTCAATCACCTCGGACACGGTCAGCGTTTGCTTCACTGTGTACAGAATGGCACTGCTGGCGATACCGGCTATAACGCAGGTGTTTGTGGGCACCGGGCGAGTGATTCCCAGCGCGATGAGTGACAGGAACAGTGCCAGCATCATGCCTATCACTGTTATGACCATGGCGAAGCGCTCCATGTAAACGTTTCCCACAGAGACGCAGCGTCCCCTCAAAGCGAGACCCAGAAGAGGCAGCACCATGCTGGCCGGTAAGACGCCGCTGTTGGCTGAAGGGCGGAACTGGAACACGGCGGCGCCGGTCCGAAGGAGACGATCCCATTTGTGCTGCACGTAGAAAGCCTGGACGGCCAAAGCGATGCAACACCAGGACAGCTGATTCCACACGGCCATGTGAACGGAAATCACCATGGCAAACACCACAGCGGATTCAACCAACACAGGATCCATCTGCATGATTGCGGAGTTTGTGACAAAGGTTTCCAAGAATGAGGGACTTCAAATATGGTAGTGTGTCAGAAACTTCCTGGTGCACACACAAACATCGTCCACTTCACGGCCTCCTGCGCACAGCAAATTAGATCTGGGTAAAAAAAAAAAAAAAAACCTCATTAGACACAAACTATTAAACTTAAAGAATATAAATAATTTTAAAAGGGTTAGTTCATCCTCCTGTTGTTCCAAACCCGTAAGACTTTCGTTCATCTTCGGAACACAAATGAAGACATTTTTGATCAAATCTGAGCAATTTCTGTCCCTCCATAGACAGCTACACAACTACCACTTTGATGCCTCAAAAAGTTCATAAAGAGATCGTAAAATTAATCCATATGAATTGAGCGGTGTAGTCCAAATTTTCTGAAAAGATCACTTTATATGATGAACAGATTTAATTTAGGCTTTTATACATATAAACATTGATCAATACACATCAGATCTGGTAAATGGAAGCTCAAAAATGTTTGCTTGACGTGCGAGAACCAGTGAGGTTTATTCTCGTGTTATGCATCATGTTTGAATCTCACCAAGAACCAATGAGGTTCATTCTCGTGTTACGCATCATGTTTGAATCTCACCAAGAACCAATGAGGTACATTTTGTGTTACGCATCATGTTTGAATCTCACCAAGAACCAATGAGGTTCATTTTGTGTTACGCATCATGTTTGAATCTCACCAAGAACCAATGAGGTTCATTTTGTGTTACGCATCATGTTTGAATCTCACCAAGAACCAATGAGGTTCATTTTGTGTTACGCATCATGTTTGAATCTCACCAAGAACCAATGAGGTACATTTTGTGTTACGCATCATGTTTGAATCTCACCAAGAACCAATGAGGTTAATTTTGTGTTACGCATCATGTTTGAATCTCACCAAGAACCAATGAGGTTAATTTTGTGTTACGCATCATGTTTGAATCTCACCAAGAACCAATGAGGTTCATTTTGTGTGTTATGCAGCACGTTTAAGCTTCTGAAAGAGGTTTGTTCTCGCATACAAGCTTTGGTTGAGCTTTTGTTTATGTTTGCTGATCAATGTTTATGTGAATAAAAGCCTAAATTAAATCTGTTCATCATATAAAGTGACCGAGTCTCTTCACGATCTCTTGATGAACTTTTTGAACCATGTGTCAATTGCATAGCTGTCAATGGAGGAACAGAAAGCTCTTAGATTTCATCAAAAATATCTTAATTTGTGTTCTTTTTTGACATGGTAGCTGATTAAAATTGAATATATTCTTTAAACATGCACTATCGTGATTTTTACACATATATCATATTAATATAGTATGAGTTATTTGGAGTATGGTATTCGTTTAGTGTAATTTCATATGTCAAAGTACTATGGTATTACCATCTGATACTTTCACTGTACTATAGTACGGCCTCAGATCTTTTTCTAAAGTGTTCAATGTGATGGCACCTACCTAGACAGCATTTCTGAGCACAATAGACATAGTCAATCATCTCTATAACACCCAAAAATGCTGAATGAGAAGCTCACTAGGTTTCAAGACAAGTTCATAGAGCTTATATTACCTCACTACGAAACTAAAGGAGGATGGCAAATTTCTCAACGGCATGTGAACTCTAGACACTGTGAACTTTGTCACTGTTGAACGCCCAACACCAGAGATTTCTAAACATGGTAAATTATGAAAAGACAGTGTCACTTTGTCAGCGAAAGTAAAACGATCTGGTTTTAATGATTGGGTGCTCTGGCATTACAGTGATTAATAATATATATGAATAATAGTGCATCACTGTATTTTAATAAAAAATTATTAGTGTTTTATAAGCACCCAGAAATAATGTATCATAAACAATAATATAAATGTGAATATAGTACAAATGTTTTATATTTAATAAAAGATAAATCATAGAAATCTGTAAATAATGTGTATTTTATATTATATATTGTATGAACACCAAGGAAAATATATTAGAAAATACATTTTTTTAACCACATCTTTGTTCAATATCTTTTCTGGGTGCTTATAAAATGCATTACATGCAACTGAATCATTTGCTTATTAATGCACGAATATTATGCAGTTGAATATGTTATACACATTTGAAGGAATTGTCAGTCTTAACATTAAATCCCAATACTAATCCAAAAGCAATGCTGTTATTCAATATGGTTTTACAGTAATTATTACAGTTAGAGAGGGTGAAATGAGCAGAAATGACAGCTCATTCACTGCAACACCAGCTGTTCACACACCCTGCGTAGTAAATAAACGCAGAAACATGCAATTACACCACACGACGCTTTATCTTACCCCTTTCTCTCTTATCAAACGCTTGCTTCTCAGACAAAAGATTGTATTCCTTATGTTTTGCCGTGACTCGTGCTTTGTACGATCAGCTGCTCACTGACTGACGGTGGGAGCGGCCATAACTGGGTCACGTGGTTTCAGAATAATCACGTGACCAATGTCAAACCATTAGTCAAATATTTTTTAACGGATAACATTTTAAATATTCCGAATTTAAATACACATATGTTTTTACATAAGTATTTTATTCATATATATGTATTTTAAGATTTAATTAAGTCATGTGATAGGGGAGTGCGCGTTAGTGTTTGTCACGTGATTCGGGTGAAGATGGCGGACTCGGAGCTGTGTGTCAGGTAAAATGGAAGAAAGAGAAACTTAAAAGCGTTGTTTTCAAAGAGCTAGAGCGAATTTTGAAGTTGGAGAATGTGTCGATGTTTTATACCTCGTTTGTAGCCATAATATGTGTGGGAAATATGACTTCGTCGTGCTGTTTACTTGACATTTAACGGCCGCACGAGTCGGTCGCGTGCGTTGGCTGGCAAACCCGCGCGACTGAAATTCAAATGCTAATTTGCACACTTTATAACGGCTTTTAAACAACCCACAACTTCTGAATTAAATGAAATAAAGATATTAATCTTGATTAATTGTGAAAATTTTCACTTGCTTTGACTGAGTCGTTGAGAGCAAATCACAGTAGTTTGAATGAGTTTCATAGTGTATGTTGTGTACGATCTGATACAGCCTAATCTATACATATGTAGGATATATATGGTGTGTGTATATAGTTTATATAGGATAAAATGGAAAATTGACATTAAATTTCAAGAGCTGTCTCGAGTTGTGACAGGTTATAATATTTCTCAAACAATTTTTGAGTAAATAATTGTGACCAATTACATGACTTGTCATGAATGTAAATTTGAAACAAATGTTTTGATGTTGAATAAAATAGTTTTGGAAGTATCTCTCTCATATTGCAAAGCATAAGCAAAAAAAAAAAAAAAAAAAAAATGTCTCCATCCAGTTAATTAATAATGGCACATTTAAAAACTTTTATTTAGGAGCAGCAGAGAGTTATGGACTATCTTGCTGGGGAGATCTGCACTCCGAGAACCGGTTGGTACACAAACCAATTACTTCTGATGTTGTTCTGTCATGACACTATAAGTACACAGATTATATTAAAAAGCTGTGTATGTTCAATGATATTTAGTCATAGAGAATTCTGTGAGGAAACACTATTAATAAAGCTGTTTTATTATTAACTGGAACTGATGTGATGAACTCCGATGAAATATAATGTATCTCAATAAGTTCCTGTCTCTCCATCATGAAAATGTGATTTTATTTGTATGATCTGGCAGGCCCAAATCGAAGCTGAATTGAATCGGAACTGGGAGAGACTTCTGCAGGGTCTGTCCTTCTACAAACCACCCAGGTAACACAACTTCTTAGAAATAAATAACCTTAACAGAAAGATGGGTTTGGTTTCATTAAGCTAGGACGATATTATCTGATGATATATAATTGATGTTCTACCTATTGAATGCATCCATAGCTACATTTACATGCAATCAAATGATCAGTTTGTAATCAGTCTGAATGAAAAGCCTTTGTGTAAATCAATCTGATTAAATTTCTTTCGTATTAAAAGGGGTGGTGTAGACCTGAAATAATCCAATCAGCAGGAAAAATTAAGAGTATAAAAACGCTTGAAAAGGGTTTTAGATATGTCATTAAGACAAAAATGACAATTTTATTCCTAGTCGCTCTGGTGACATTATTGTTCTGAACGTGGCAATTGGGCACTGCATATGTGCTGAAGTATTGTTTGGTATACATATGATGCACATGTAAACAAAAGCTACGTTCAACACTGCGTGCCTTAATGCTTAATTCAGATTTTTGCTCAGATCTGATTTTATTTGTATAGCATGTTCACATTGTTGTTTTAAATGTGGCCAATATCAGATTTCCAGTGTGAACAGATTATGTTTCTGAACTGACCTGCATGTGCAAAAGAATGAAGTGGGGTTGCCAGGTTTTTACCACAAAATCCACTCAATTGCTTCGCAAAACTAGCTCAATCACATTCTGAGGGGTATTCCGGTAAAAATCAGCATCAGGAAAATCCGGGGTTTAAATATCACATTAGTGCAGTTGCTTCAACCCACGGAGTTGCAAAACAGCCCACGGCAACAGTGAAAAAGTAACCCAAATTTTGTGGGAAAATCTCAGACTTGGCAATACACATCGCATGCTGTCATACGGTAGTAAACACAGAGGGCATTAAAGTAAGCGATTACACGTTTATTTATAGTGTGTTCTGCTGCGGAAGCCAGCGAAATTATGCGCAGGCAATATGAAAAATAAAGACAGCGATGTGACAAAAGAAAGAGTTTTTAAACTTTTAGGATACGAGCCCTCATGTTTTGCTTGTGTTATAGAGTAATACTTATGCTGCCCTTCTACTGACTTCCTTTCGCAACTGTCTTGATAAAATTGGCTATATCAAATCTTTGAATAGACTCCCATGAGTGCAGAATCGTGACGAATGTTGATCTCGAGTGACGTAAATATCACACAAATTCCGATATGACTGTTCACACTGCAGTCGCATTACAAAACATCTGACCTGTATCGGATTTAGTGCCATGTATGGAAGTGGCTCAGATTGGAATTGAAAAGATTAGATTCTATGTGGTTTGTACTGATTACACTGTCATGGGGAAAACAGATACGAGTCACATGTGGGCATTAAAGTCAGATTTGGAGGTAGATTTTAAAGGTTGCTAAAGATGTGAATCAGACTGCAAAGTTTATGGTTCATATAAACAGACCTTTCAGGATTCATTCAGTTAAATTAATGCATGAAATTTGTCCCCTTACTGTTGTTGAATATGAAGTAAGTCATGAAATGTTATGTGCAGCACATCGGCCGCAGACAAGCTGAAAGCAGATAAAGACACCGCACAAGCTCTCAAAGACTTTGGACTCAGGATCAGCAAACTCCTGGTGAGTGTCTGGGGCTTTGTTTTAAAATCTAGTAGACTGCCTACTTAGACCACAACATAAAATACAAAAGTTCTGAGTTAGATGATTTTTTGGTTGTAATATGCATGTTTTTATGCTTATGATTATAAAACCCCAAAATGCTTTCTAGGATGATGTCTTACTAGGATTTGGAACATTGCATTCTATCTTATTTGATTCATACATAATGACACAGTAAATTGAGACTTCATGAATGGACAAATATCTCATGTGCGTGTGTGTGTTTTTCATGTCAGGGTTTAGATGAACAGCAGAGCGTGCAGATTCTTCAGTGTTACCTTCAGGAGGACTACAGGGGCACACGAAACACACTCAAGGTAACTTATATTGCACATGCACGTATATCTGATGTTCACACGAACATGGTGAGAGCTTTTGAATAAATGGTTAATCCTCTTGTTCCCATCAGGCGGTGCTACAAGATGAGAGACAGAGTCAAGCGCTACTTCTGAAGGTTAGACCTTAAGTCTTTTAAGTTTTGTCTGTGTCACATTGCTTTGTATTTGAGTGCTTGTTGAGACAAAATATTGTTGCTTAAAAGCTCCAAATGACTAAAATATATTGAAATGTGATGCTGATGTTGAAATTGTGTTGCACAGATAGCAGATTATTACTTTGAGGAGAGACTGTGTGTTCTGCGCTGCGTTCTCCACCTCCTCACATACTTCCAGGATGAGAGACATCCGTACAGGGTAAATGATAATAGCAGAGATCAGCTGTTGTATCAGACAGTCAGAAGACCATATGAATTTAATTCTTCCTCCTTCTCACTTTAGGCAGAGTACGCAAACTGTGTTAGTAAACTGGAGAAAGATCTGGTGTCCAACTACAGGCAGCAGTTTGAGTCTCTGTCCAAATTAGAAGCTCCAACATGGGAGACGCATGGAAACCTGATGGTGAGAGGAAGATTGGTAATCTGATTGTTTAAAGCAGCATCACATTTAATTACTCCTATAGAATTTGACTCATGATCTGTTTGTCTCTGTGCAGACGGAGAGGCAGGTGTCCCGCTGGTTTGTGCAGTGTTTAAAGGAGCAGGCCCTGCTGCTGGAAATTTTGTTCCTGTATTATGCATACTTCGAGATGCCACCCAATGACCTTTCCACCTTCACACGGCTGTTTAAGGAGCAGGGCTTTGGGCAGCGGCAGACAAATCGACACCTTGTGGACAAGAGCATGGATGCGCTGGTTGAACGCATTGGGTCAGAACTCGCAGTCACCTGCTGCTTTTCCTCTAATACGTTCACTAACAGAGTTTTATAATATATTGACTGTGTCATCCTCTCAACAGGTATTTCAGTTCTTTGATTCTTGTGGAGGGGATGGATATCGACTTCCTGCATAAATGTGCTCTGGAGGACCGAACCGAGCAGCATCAGTTTTATGACCAACAGGATGTTTGCAAGGTAACCCTGACCAGGGAAAGTTCGGATATAACTGACCAAAGTGTGAGTGCAGAATGAGTTCCGCACTGAGTTTCTTTTCAGGATATAAATGCGCTTATAAATCTTTTTAACATTTTTTTTTTTTTTCAGGATTCTTTGATGAACAAAGTTCAAAAGAGCATTTATATGAAATAGGAATATTTACGGTCTCTCTTGATCAGTTTAATGCATCCTTACTCATTAAAAGTGTACATTTATTTTGAAATAGTGATTACCAGCTTGTGTGTGTGTTTGTGTGCAGGAGGTGGATCAGATGCTGTTGACATTTGGTGACATCTCTCACCATGGTCCGGTTCTGTTGGCATGGGTTCTGCTGCGACACACACTGCATCCAGAGGAAGTCAGCTCTGTGATCAGACGTTTAGGACACACTACGCTGCAGCTCGGAGTCTTTCAGTACCTCACCAACATGCTGCAGGCGCTCGGCAGTGCTGGAAATAATGTAAGGACAGCATTCTATCACTGTTACAGGAACACTTGAAGGTCCCCTGTTGTTCAACACAATATTCAAAGCCCCTAAATAGGCTGAGATATTTCTGGTATTTCTTTTATAATTATGACAGAACTGCCTGTTTTTATTAAATTGTGTTGATATTAAATTAATGATAAATTTAATCCCGATTAATGAAATGAAAGAAATTTGGTTTCATGACTTAAACATGCTGCCCACTCTCTCTCTCTCTAGTGTACAGCGAGCACTGCACGGATGTGTATTTATGGTCTCCTGTCTTTTGTCATCACCTCTTTCGAAGAAGACACGCTTGGCAGCCAACAGGTGCAAAAATATACACTTGCAGACAGTTCTTAACTGGTTTTATTTAAGTTATACATTCATCTTGAACTCCTTGATTACTTGTGACGATCATTCTATCTGTAGCACCTGATCAATGCAGCATGTGAAGTTCTTGCTGCACCAAGTCTGGCTGAGCTTTTCTGGGAGTCGGTGAGCAAAACAGTTGATGCACTTTAAATAGAACTTCATTGTTAGTATATTCTCTGAAATCGCATACTGTCTGAGAAGCTGCTACATTCGAATTTGAATTTACTTCACCACCATTAAAAAGCAGCATAAGGGCCATAGATGTGGCCAGAGCAAAAAACTGCAATGTCCGTAATGTAACACAACTAGACACTGCTACATGGAGACAGAAAGGACAGCTGATCCATGCACTGCCAAACCACGTGTAACCATATTTCCCTCAACACGTGCATTTACACGGCAAGACATTTGCTGGAAATATAAGCAGTTAAAAGTGAAAGGTTGTTTCTTTTTTTTTTTTTTGCTGAGTTTATATAGTATGGTAGTATGAATGAAATTCAGACATAATACATCTGCCCTGTTTGTACTGTCACATGACCTATCAACATCAGTTACGTTGCTTCACTGCCATTTATAACTCCTCTCCTGTTGCCACATGGGTTAGTAAGTGTGCATTGAATGTGCACTTTCAGAATCTTGGCAGCAGTAGTAGGTCACCTGGGTAATTTACACATAATTTGCAGTAGGGCAGTATTCGATTTCGGATGCAGAGTGTGTCTTTTCTGAGATGCCTGTGTGTTTCGGGCTTTGATCTCTGGTTATGCCCTACAGAAGCCAAACATGGGTCTGGGAGTGATTCTGGACAGTGCAGTGGGTGTGTTTCCTTATAAGACTGGACCTTTACTACAGCTGCTCACTGCATTGCTGTCTGACAAATCTACAGCTAAGAAGGTACAACATTTTGTAGAAATTAAAAAAATTCCCTTATGTATGTATATATATATATATATATATGGGCAATTCCACGCAAAGGTCATCTTTACTATGAAAAAAAAAAGTTTTAACCAAAAGAACAAAACCCTTTTTAAATTGTCCATTTAGGTCTGTAATATACTGTATTAATGTGCTCTAACAGAAATTTTAAGAAAATTGCCTTGTTTATCCACAATATATGTGGTAAGTAACAATGCTTAAATTAAATTTTCAACCAACCATATTTCATGCTTTCAAAAAAGGGATCAAAGACCCCATTTTTTAAACTTTAATTTTAGCAGTAAGCATTGTGTAGAAAGATGGATACATGCCTGAGAAATAAATACACTCATTTAGTCATAACAGCACTGCCTGATGAATTTATAAGGGCTAGAATAAAGAGGTCAGGACGCTTCAGTGCTCTGTCACGTCCGTAACGTTTTAATGATTAAGTTTATGTCATATAACAATTATAAATGCAAATAACTTGAAACTTTATATGCAAAGCTAAATTATGTTTATGCTTATTAGGATCAACAATTCATTTCACTACGTTGCTGTGAACAACCATAATAAGCGTTACGGACGTGACCGTTACGGACGCTTCATATTAAATCCTATGAGTTTGCTTCTTTATATTGCTATCATCTGTTTCAGGCTTACCATATCAGAACATACCCAATAATCGCAATACTCTTTGTGCTTTGTTAGTTTTAATATGAAAAAGGTTTAACTTTCAAATTCAGTCGATTTTATTATTTTTTTTTTTTTCAAAAATTAAACAATAGATGTCGCTCTTTAATAGCCTACGGCGTGTGACAGATTAGCTTCTGCAGCGCCTGTAAGCGGCGGATCAGGCGCACATGAACCGATCTTCTCTTCCTCTTGCCAGAGAACGAAATATGAACATCAAAAGGTAGGCCTATATGATACAGTACAACTTATAGAAGAGCATTGTGTCTCATAGGACACTTCCCTCGGGAATTGGGATGTCGCGTTACCTGTTGGTTAAAAATGAATAGCCTAGCCTATAATGATCACAATCCGCGCGATCAAACAAAATGAAAATAATACGATTGCAATAATTTTGACTTGAAATAAAGTTTGATCATTTTGACTCAAGACTCCGCTTTAAACTCTGAAAACTAGACGAAAAAAACCGTGTGGTCATTCATACACAAAACATAAAACTGACATGATTGCGATTGGCAATAGTGTCAATCGGTTCACCTGACTGTGGGGAAAACATGCGATTTTAAACTGCTTTATGATAAACATTAATATTTGTCAATGTATTTTAGCATGCAGTTCTGTAAGAAGGAAAATCATGGTCTCTAAATTGATTCTTGAACAACGCACATGCTTGTCAACATGAGAAATAGGTCTAATCTATAACCTTTTGCAATACAGAGTATAACGTTACATTTGTATAAAGTTTAGTAAAAAGTTGATCAATTGTGGAGTCTTACCATACTGGTATCCCAGATTTCAATATTTGGTGGTGTACATGCTTGCTTGAGGTCTCTGTGAAAGTTTTAAAGCAGTTTTAAAGCAGTCTTCTGTGCCGCTTTCAGACCGGTCACATCCGTAACGGAAAACTGTCACATCCGTAACGTTGTTTTTTCCTCATTAATGCGAACACGAAAAATGAAATAAAATTATTATTTTATGCTCTGTGGAGAGCCAACCCTTCTTTATTCGGTGGGCAGTATTACTTTTGGTTTGCGCAATGTAATTCACAGAATTCTTAAAAAATATGTTGTCACCCAAAACTTAGTGACTTTTTTTGTCACGTCCGTAACGCTGTATATTTCCCTCATCTAAAAAATAAAACAGTTGAGTAGACTGACATTTTTCTAATGTCTGGACTCCTTTGGTAAGGGATTATGAATATATAAATAGACGGTTCAATATGTTGCTATTAAATGCATTCTTTGAGCATTTATATTTCAAGTTTTGACTCCAAATGTCACGTCCATAACGCTGGAATTGCCCATATATATATATAACCTGACACCAAACTGGAATAAAAATGCAAAGAGAAAGAAATAATTTCATTCTTTATTATAAACCACATTTAACATTACATTTCATCAAGGTTTGCTAAACTGCGTTTCATGGTCTGTCTCTCAGGTGTACACCTTCTTAGATAAGATGTCGTTCTACACGGAGGCCTATAAGCACAAACCCAACGACGTGATCTCCAGAGAGGATGGCACTCTGTGGAGGAGACAGACTCACAAACTCCTCTACCCTCTGGGTCAGTGCTGAGCGCAGGAAGACATATGCAATTTGTCTGTTTCTGACTTCTCTACTTGATTGCATCTATGTATAAAAACTTAAAGATATGTTTTTTTCATATCTGTATGTTCAGGTGTAGGTCAGACCAACCTGCGGATGCCTCAGGGATGTTTCGGACAGGTGTGTGAAGGAAAACAGCTGTCTTTGGGCGAACAGGGTGTGCTTGTGCGATGGGAATATTCCTACAGCTCATGGACTCTCTTCACCTGTGAGATTGAGATGCTGCTGCATGTTGTCTCTACTGCAGGTACACAAACTCAAATCTTGTATGCGTTTAAATATGTACATTTTGTTGAAACTATTACCCTGTTTACACCTGCTATTGACATCTGTCTGGGGTGAATAGATGTGCTGGCACACTGTGAGCGAGTAAAGCCCATCTTGGATCTGGTTCATAAGATCATCAGCACCGATTGGACGGTGTCTGACTGTCTGCTGCCACTCACATCACGGATCTACATGCTTCTGCAGAGGTGAGATGAACACATAAACATGAAGACCAAACAATGCATTAACAATGAAAATGACAGGATGTGTTTGATTTTTCTGACAGGTTGACCTCCGTTATTAACCCTCCAGTAGATGTGATCACTTCTTGCGTCAACTGCCTTATCGCTCTGGCTGCTCGGCAGCCTGGGAAGGTAAATGTTTACTATTGTTTAATAGCTAAGTCAGAGTTATATAGAGCGATGAACAACAGACTGAACAACCTCTCTTTCTGATGCAGGTTTGGTCCAGTCTGCATCACACCGGCTTCCTTCCGTTCGCCTCCACTCCTCTGACTAACATGGCACAGACCATCAGGTGATACACAGACACATGCAGAGCCAGTAAACATGAGCAGCATTATATTCACTTGTTAAAGTGAGAGAAACCTGAAGAATAACTTGTTTGGGGTGTGTGTTTCAGTGCAGAGGGCATGAAGGCGGGTAATTACGGCAACCTGTTGGTGTTGATCGAACAGCCCAGAGGAGAGTACAGTGTGACCATTGCCTTTTTAAGACTGGTGACCACACTCGTCAAGGTAATGCATTTATCAACAATGTGAAAATGACCAAGTATCACTATAATACACAAGCTAGGTGTGTGACTGTGTTAATTTACACACAAGCAGCTCATAATCTGTTGTGCAACCCCAACAACAACCACATTTTTTTAATTTTAAAACACAATAACCATTTTTTTAATCAGGAAAATACAAGATTTTTTTTCTGGATTTTAAGTTATGATGTGTGTATTTTCAGGGTCAGTTGGGCAGTACTCAGAGCAGAGGACTCATCCCATGCGTGCTATTGGTTCTGAAGGAAATGCTGCCTACGTATCATAAATGGCGCTACAACACATATGGAGTGCGAGAGAGGATCGGTGAGAAACTCGCAAAACATTACTGTTTGAAATTCGCTGTAGTTTTATTGGTATTTGCTTAATGGTCTGTCTCCACACTGTTCTTGTCTCAGGTTGCTTGATTCTAGAGCTGGTTCATGCTATTCTAAATCTGAGCCAGGAGGGGGAGTCAGAGGGCAGGTAAGATGATAAGGATGATATGTCATGATCACTTACTTCATTTGGAGGTATTATATATTCTCATGTGCTTGACCGGTGTGTGACTCCTGCAGCGCCCCCAGTTTGCAGTCGTTGTGTATCTACAGTCTGGCCAACACCGAGGCAGGACAGGCGGTGGTCAACATCATGGGCGTGGGAGTGGACACAATCAACATGGTGCTAGCAGCACAGCCCAGCAGGTACACACTGATTGAGCCTTTAATATAGGTTCAGTCTCCTCATCCTCTTTACATGAATCAATGAGTTTGTATCTGTCTGCAGTGGTGGTTCTGAGGGACCTGGTCAAGTTCTGATCCAGACAGTGAAGTTGGCGTTCTCAGTCACCAACAATGTGATCAGACTCAAACCGCAGTCTGATACAGCCTCACCTCTGGAACAAGCTCTAACACATCACGGTTAGCACACACACTTCAGTGCATGGTAGATATGAAATATCAGACTGTTTTGTCAGGGATTGTTTACAATAACAGGGTTCCCGCGGGGTCTTAAAAAGTCTAAAATTCTGAACTTTAAATTTAAGGCCTTAAAAAGTCTTAAAAACGGCAGATTTTCATCCGAGGTCTTAAATTTCATTTAGTCAGGTCTAAATGTTTCAACCTTTTGGCTACGTGTGGAAAATGGGAAAGTGTACACTACTTTCAACGAGACATGGCTAGATCACAGCAATTTCTGCTGTTGGTTACAAGCTGTGTGTTATTTTATGGTTTCCATGGTGACGCGTCATTGCTTGTCACGTGACACACCGCAGCAGCAACAGCGCTGAATGGATGATCTGCTTTTATGTCATTTTTCCTTTTTTATTCAGAATATTCACAAATGTGTTAGCTATGGCATGAAATATCTGATATTCCGATTGTCAAATACATGCAAGTGGAAGTGTATTGTTGTTTAAACACCTTTATAACGATCGCGTTAGTTGAGCTGTATGCGCGATATAATTTTATGACACAGTTTTGAAATGTAGGCTTAAATCAAACACATTTTAATTCAGATTCTGAGATATATATATATATATATATATATATATATATATATATATATATATATATATATATATATATATATATATATATATATATATATATAATATAATATATATATATATATATATATATATATATATATATATAAACGGAAAACAAAAACAACAAAAAAACCCAGCTGGCTGACCCCTAGAGGGGCGGGGAAAAGGGGTGGGCGGCTGCCCATTTGGCACGTTGTTGTGTGTGGAAGGTTACTAATGTGATTGCTTTATCTGTAAATTAAATTAATGCTTTTTCAATGACTGAATTCATTGAAATAAAATGATTTTTTCAGAATTTCTTTGATTTGAATATTTTTTGGTAATGCGTCGTGTAGGTCTTAAATTAAAATGTCTTAAAATGTCTTAAAAAGGTCTTAAATTACTGACTTACTGAAACCTGCATGAACCCTGAATAATAAATAATTGACCTTTCTGCTAGATTGCTCTGTTCCCAACACTGGATTTTCATGCAACTGTTATGTTTTTCTTGCAGGTGGTCATGGCAATAACCTGATCGCTGTGTTGGCAAAGTATATTTACCACAAGCACGACCCAGCGCTGCCACGACTTGCTATACAGCTGCTGAAAAGACTTGCCACGGTAATGCTCGACACCTCATTGTGGTCCCAATTAAATTTGTTATAATAATTGTATTAGAGTTCTCTTAATTTAATAACAATAGAAGTCACCATGTGTTTGTGCTTTGCGTGTGTGTGTGTACAGGTGGCTCCCATGTCTGTGTACGCTTGCCTGGGAAGTGACGCCGCTGCGATCAGAGATGCTTTTTTGACGCGGCTGCAGAGCAGAACTGAAGACATGCGTATTAAAGTCACCATACTTGAGTTTCTCACTGTGGCCGTGGAGACGCAACCCGGACTCATTGAGCTCTTCCTCAACCTGGAGGCCAAAGACGGCAATGAAGGGGCAAAGGTCAGATAGAGGATACAATGACTCTATGATTTATTTTGAGATGGTGAATGAGTCTGAGCAGTGTGTGACTGTCTGGTTTGTCTCTCTCTGTGTGTAGGAGTTTTCTCTGGGGGAGTGGAGTTGTTTGTCGGTGGTGTTGGAGTTGTTGGACTCTAAGCAGCAGGGGAAGTACTGGTGTCCTCCACTCCTGCAGAGGGCGGCACTGGCTTTCCTCCATGCACTCTGGCAGGACAGACGGGACAGTGCTCTCTCTGTGCTCAGGACCAAGTGAGTGTCTTAGACATAACGCAGTAATTTTCCATAATTATGACAACGTTTTTTAATAGAAACTAGGAGTATTGATATATTTAATGAACCACTATTTCACTTTGTGAACTATGTTCTTCAATTAAAAGCAACAGTTATTGAGGGGGAAATAGGAATGTTTTCATTATTTTAATATATTTACTTAATTTTTATTATTGTAATGTTATATGGGAATTTCAGTTTACATTTTTACATTTACATTTTTTTAGCATTTTATTTAGAGTTAGATCATTTTAAGCTTGTTTGTCCACTTACGTTGGTCAAGGTTAGCCAGCATCATTTGGTTTGATTGGTGAAAATTTAGAATTAAACTAAGCATGTTATCATTTATTGTTACAGAGAAAAATTCTGGGAAAATCTCACAACTCCTTTATTTGGAAACTTACCTCCCCCATCTGAGACCACCGAGGTATGTGTAAGTGTGTGCATAAACAGTTAATGGTAATAGCTTGAAGTCAAAGTTGTCCCCAGAACTGAGTGAAATCTGACTCTTTTTGAGGACGTTCATGAGGTTCACGCTGCTTAGCGTCTTTAAAGACGCTAAGCAGATTGCTGCTGAAGTGAAAACACTTAAAAAACTAAAAATATATAAAATGTATAGACGTTTAATTTTAATGTAAATCAAATGTACTGTACTATTTTATTTTATATAAATGTATATTTTACAAAATAATTTTTACTCTAAAATTAAAGCCATATGTCTAACCAAGTTATTCCAAATTTGAAGTTGATATCACAAAAATTAAGTTCCCATGAGATTATGTTTGGCATTGTACCAAAAATATCCACAGGGTGTCACCCACATTCCATTAAAAAAAATTTAAGCATTCTCCATTAACAAATTAATACATTTCTGTCCAAATATCACTTCTGTCACAAAACAGATGCCAAATATGGAAGCTTGAGATTCAGACCTCTTCGATGATTGTTTTCGGTGTGTTTTGTCAAGATTAAAAACGTTTTGACTATAAAGTGGTTGAAATCAATTCTGTAATATCAAACATGACAAGGCCCACTTGGGGAAGTTCAATTTCAAAATTTCAAAACTGATTTCACAGGATGAATTCTGAGTTTTTAAGCTTTCGAATGATCCCTAATGTATGATAATTACTAAAATATGTGATACGAAAAAAGAGGCAATAAGTAGAAACAGCGCCAAGCATCCTGCAAGAGGGATGGTGACAAATTACCGAGTTTTTTTTAAGTTTGCCAATAGTAATAATAGTTTTATATGAAAACGGTATGGTGTGTCCTCATTTAGATGAAAAACATGAATGATTGAGTTCTTGATAACTACACTGTTTTTCTTGTCTGATCGTTTCTTTGTGTTTGTTCTTGTGTAGCCATGTGTTCTGGAGTCTTGTGCCTTTGTAATGAAGATAATCGCCCTCGAGATCTACTATGTTGTCAGGTATGATGTACACACAGGTCATGCAGTTTCATTCAAAAACAAGCATCCATGAAGTATACTAGCTGGAAATACTCTAAAAAGCTGCTTTAAAATAAATAAAATAAAATAATAAATAAAACAAGTGTGTAGACTGAATACATCCTGTGTGATTTATCATGTTTCTGTTTGACAGAAGTTGCACATTTTCATGCTTCACATCAGTTGTCTGTCCGTCTGTCTCTCTCAGTGGCGTGTTGGATCCGTCGCTGAAAGCGGCTCTAGAGAGTTTCAGCAGTAAGCGCCGCTATGAGTTCTGGTCGGATTATGTGCGTGATCTGGTGTGTGTGGCGTGTGATGGTGAGGAGGAGGGTCTGCGCTCTCTGTCCGAGTCTCAGATGCTCATCTCTGCCTGGAGGACCCTTTTAATACTCTCCACCAGCCATGTGAGCACCTACACTCACTTCACATGCCTCACAATGTGAATGCAGTTATACTGTGTTTATCATAACCAGTCTTGTGTGTGTGTTTGTAGTCCGAGGTGATGCATCTGAAGGATGACAGTGTCAGGCAGAAGCTTTTCATGGATGTGCTGGAAGGCACCAAAGCAGCGGTATGTTCCCTTGTACATGAAAGCACCCACCTCTAGCTAGCTAAATGGGGACTTTAATGTCCTTAAATTAAGATGATTGTAATAATTAAAGATTGGGTCCTGACCTTTCTCCTAAAAAGAACTTTAAAAGTGTCTAGTATTCCTAGAAAAACCTTGATTAGCTGGTTCAAGCTGTTTCATTGGGGTTGGAGATGAACTCTGCAGGACAGTGGCCCTCCAGGAGCAGGATTGGAGCATAGTATGATCATCTCTCTCTCTTTCAGCTGCTGATGTCTCAGTCTGTGTTCTGTCTACGTCTGGGATCCATGATGGTCACACTGCTCCTCATCCTCCTCAAACAGTGGAAAAGGTGTGTTTTTTTTCTTTTTTCTTTTTCTTCATGACTTTTGTATTGTAAATGATTGGCTCACAGCTTCACGTTTAAAATGAATGCCAAGATACTGAATACTGAAAGAAGTTACAAAATACAAACAAAATGTATAAAAAAACTGTAATAGTATCTCAATGATGCTAAAATAACGTTGTGTAAATGTGTGTAGTTGTATGTTAATATACTCATTGCTGTGATGTCATTATGTCTATTTAATTTTAAAGCACTTTTATTTCAAAGGGCATTAAAATCCCATTGTAACTCATGATGTTGTTTGTGTCAGTGTGTTGGTGTCTGCTCCAGCTCTACTGACGCCCTTGTCTTTGATGATGGAGAGCGTTCTGCACGCTGAACAACAGCTCATGGACCGAACCAAAGCCAAACTCCTGTCTGCTCTCATCTTAGCTCTGCATATACAAGGACTCAACGGTCAGTCTGTGTGTTTGTTTGGAAAAGCCAAGCTCTGTTCCAAAAACCAAGTCAGGGTTATTATCATAGGCTGTAAAGAAAGATGGACGACACGTCTCCGCTTCCTTACACAGTAGAAAAATGAAGACAAATTATCCCAGAATAGTCTTTGCGGATTATGTAATTAAGAGCCAGAGTATGCGCTGTGGTGATCCTGAGGTGGAGCCACAGTATCAAGGTCCCGCCCATAGTCCCAAACACAGCTGTCAATCATGACTTTATAGCATCAAATAACCAACTAAAACCAGACTTATTGGAAAAACAAACACTTGAACATATGTCAAAGTGTGATGAGAACTACCTAAATTGACAGAAACCATCTTTTTTTTTTAAAAAATATACAGCACAGTCCAAAAGTTTGGAACCACTAAGATTGTTTTTAAAAAGTTTTGTCTGCTCACCAAGGCTACATTTATTTAATTACAAATACAGTAAAAAACAGTAATATTGTGAAATATTATTACAATTTAAAATAACTGTGTACTATTTAAATATATTTGACAAAGTAATTTATTCCTGTGATGGCAAAGCTGAATTTTCAGCATCGTTACTCCAGTCTTCAGTGTCACATGATCCTTCAGAAATCATTCTAATATGCTGATTTGCTGCTCAAGAAACATTTATGATTATTTTCAATGTTGAAAACAGTTTCAACATGAATAGAAATGTTGATGAATAGAAAGTTCAAAAGAACAGCATTTATCTGAAATTAAATTAAGAAATTAAAGAAATGAATACTTTTATTCAGCAAGGATGCATTAAATCAATCAAAAGTGGCAGTAAAGACATTTATAATGTTACAAAAGATTAGATTTCAGATAAACACTGTTCTTTTGAACTTTCTATTCATCAAATGATCCTGAAAAAAAAATATTGTACACAAATATTTTGTACAATTGTACACATTAAATGTTTCTGGAGCAGCAGATCAGCATATTAGAATGATTTCTGAAGGATCATGTGACACTGAAGACTGGAGTAATGATGCTGAAAATTCAGCTTTGCATCACAGGAATAAATTACTTTGTCAAATATATTTAAATAGTACACAGTTATTTTAAATTGTAATAATATTTCACAATATTACTATTTTTTTTAACTGTATTTTTGTTTTGTTAACAAATGTTTAACAATTATTGGTTCAGGGGGAGAGATTACCCAGCTTCCCCAGCTGCTGTTTTGCATGTGTGAGATGGTTCAGGACGAAGCCCTGGCGTTGATTGACAGCACACGTCACATGATCCAGAGGGGTGATGTTCAGGAGGACAGCATGGAGACAGACAGCCCGCATGTCCAGAAAGACCAGAGAGACTCAGTGAGTGTGTGGAGAAGTGTTGCGTTTCAATGTATAACATGCACAAATATGCTATTGCAATGGTATCCTTCAATGCAATGCACTTTTCTTAGACAAAAAATAGGATTATTAAATACAAAGTAGTTTTTAGATACATGAACGCCTCTTTCTGAATTAAAATACTGCTTAGTAAAATCATGTGACAACAATGTAGCATACCACTGAAGTGTTAAGTGTATAACGTATGCTGTTCACATACTATTTTATAGGAGGTATAGAGTATATACTGTGCAGTATGCTATTATACACCATATGCAGGTATTCCGTTCAGAGCATAACCAGTATCTGTTTCTGTCTCAGGTGTGTGTGTTAGCTCTTCATCTCTCTAAAGAGTTGTGTCGGGCTGATGAGGATGGTGAACAGTGGCTGCAGGTGGTCAGGAAGCTGCCGGTTCTGCCGTCGGTTCTGAGCGCTCTAGAACTCAGCCTGCGTTCCAAACAGAACCTTTACTTCACCGAGGCAGCGCTTCATCTGCTGCTCACACTCGCCAGAACCCCGCAGGTATGTGTTCAGAAATCAGCCAGTTCAGCAGCTTTGGAAACCACATATTGCTGCTTTTCCCCTTCACTAATGAGTGATGTGTGATTCAGTGATGAATATTGCCTTTGAATCAGTGGTTCTCAACCTCAAGATGACTTAAAATAGTTAAAAATGAGATAAAACAAGTATTAAAATAAACTAAAACTACAGATGTGCCTTATTTTAATTCATTATGTTTCATTACTGGAAACTTTACTAATATGGGTGACATGTTGAAATCATAAACAAATTAAATGTGTATTTCACTCCAAAAATTATTTGTAAAATGACACACTAGGACTTCTGTGAACATCACTATTTTATATATTAACAAATCGATTTGCTAATATGATTCCGACTTCTCAGTGTTTTCGTATATTAAGTGTTTGACACGTTCCTCCTGGTCTGTAGGGGGCAGCAGCAGTGGCAGGTGCCGGAGTGATTCAGAGCATCTGTCTTCCTCTCCTCAGTGTGTATGAGGGTCCAGCTAATGGAGCCAATCAGGTACTGCCTTAACTGTGATTTCAACCTAATTTTTCTAAGGTGTAGCGGTTCTGTGTAACCCTTTGTGCTCTCTCTTTCTCAGGCGTTTGTGCGTAAGTCTCAGGACGCCCCCAGCTGGCCAGGAGTATACAGATTGAGTTTGTCTCTGATGGAAAGTCTGCTGAAAACTCTCCGTTACAACTTCATTAATGAGGCGCTCGACTTTGTGGGCGTGCACCAGGAGCGCATCCTGCAGGTGTGTGACTATCTATCTATCTGTGTCTATCTATCTATCTATCTATCTATCTATCTATCTATCTATCTATCTATCTATCTATCTATCGCTCGCTTTACAACAACATAACTGCTTATTGAAAAAGTTGATTTATAAGAATGATCTGATTTCATTTGTTCTCACATGTGTGTTGTAGTGTCTGAACGCGGTGAGGACGGTTCAGTCTCTGGCGTGTCTGGATGAGGCTGATCACACAGTTGGCTTCCTGCTCCAGCTCTCCAACTTCTGTAAGGAGTGGCAGTTCCACCTGCCGCAGCTGCTCAGAGACGTACAGGTACACAGACCATCACTTCTGTTCGACTACAGCAGGGTTTCCTAAACTGGTGTTCACGAGGGAACTTCAGGGGGTTCATGAGTTGATGAAAAGCTATTAATTCAGTTGAATTTAACAATAAAATAAACACATGGTGCTGCACAGTTAATCAAAATAAATCTGAAATAGAGATATATCTCATCAAATTGCAATTATCTAATTAAAGGCTGCAATTTAAGTATATATAGTCTGTTGCCCTTGTGTGTTTCAGAGTAAATTAAATTAAATGTGCAAATTTAAAATATTGTTTAACATGCATTTAGGAATGCACTGTGTGCTAAGTTCACTTTATTTACTTTCACATTTGCATCATTTCTAAAGTTTACAGCATTCCACCGATATTCTGCCAAAATAAAAATTCAAGGACCTCATGTTAAAAGATCAAGAATTTAAACGTTAGAAAATAAATAAACGAATACATAAATATCTGTATTGTAACTTATCTGGTTTTGTAAAGACTAAAAAGTAACTATTTCCATTGACAGTGGAGTCTTTGTTCTTTGTGCGTGGAGTAGAAATACGAGACATTTTTAATATGATGTAAAAATATATGAAAAAATATCACAATATAATTTTTGTCCAGGCCATGCAGCCCTATATATAAATAACTGAAAGAAGAAAATTCAAAATAATACCCTTACTAAAAAAAAATATATTTATATTGATTTATTTGTGAACATTAGGCAAGTTTATTTATATATCATGTTTCATACACAATGGTAATTCAAAGTGCTTTACATAGAAAAGGAATTAAAATAATCACAACATATGCATAAGAAATTCAAATATCATGCATACGAAATAAAAATAACAATTGTGTTTAACGAAATGCAGAAATATTATTCCTGACTACCCAAATCACTACATTCTGGGCTCCCGTCTGACTGGAAGAGTCAGAACGCTTCGGATGGTCAGTCACACTAGTAGCAGTTAGACATCAGAGAATCCTGAACATGCAATTGTCATTAAATTATTGAAATATTAACTAAATGTACAGTAAATACTTTGCTTACAAAACACTTTGTGATCCCCTGTTTTACATGACAGTATGTGGTTTGTGTGCGTTTCAGGTGAATCTGTGCTATCTGTGTCAGACGTGTACGTACCTCCTCCACAGCAAGAAAATGCTGCACCATTACCTGCAGGTATGAGACTCGAAGAGGCAAAACACATGATCTTTAGTGTTTGTCCATGCTGTATGTGATTGATTTAATATGCGTCTGTTTGCCCAGGCCAAGAATGGGGAGGGGCTTCCTCAAGGGCCACACCCCCAGCGTGCCGCACAGCCCGCCTCCAAAGAGCAGGTGGAGGGTGAGAGAGAGGAGGCGGAGTCTAAAGCACTGCAGGCGGTTCAGTGCAGCCTGTTAAAGATCCTCAGCAAAACACTGGCCACTTTACAGCACTTCACACCCGACTGCTGTCAGATATTACTGGACCAGGTACAAAGACACATCACTCATTCATATTCATGGAGATATTATATATAATATATGTTATTTAAAATGGTGTGTGTTTTAGTCTATGGACCTTGCGGAGTACAGGACTCTGTTTGTGTTGAGTTTCACCACTCCTGCATTTGACTCTGACGTGGCTCCGTCGTTTGGAACTCTGATGGCCACCATTAATGTGGCGCTGAGCATGCTGGGAGAGGTAGTGCAGCACTTTCCCCTTCTCATGTAGATTGTCATGTTATTTTATATGCTGATTTTATTGTTTTCTGTTTAGATTGAGAAGAAGAAAGAGCCGGTTGTCTCCTCTGAGGACACACAAGCACTGAAGTGAGCAGGAAACTCGCCTGTCATCCAGTCTGGTGTCGATTCTTCATTTGGATTGAATCTCATTATCTCTCCGTCTCTGGTTCCAGGTCTTTGCTGATGTTCTCGATGGAGAACTGCTTCTACGTGTTGATCTCTCAGGCTGTCCGTTGTCTGAAGGATCCTTCAGTTTTGCCCAGAGACAAACAGAGACTCAAACAGGAGCTCAGCTCAGAGCTGGTGAGTTACTCATTCAAATGGATAAATGAAATAGATGACTTAATAATAATAAAATAACAATGCATTGAGCTTAAATATATTCACATAAAATAAATATTTAAATAAAAATAAAATGTTTGACATTTTTTGACATTCAGGGGTTGTTTTTTGACATTTTCAATTATTTTTTCCCCTACAAACCCCCATTAATTTAATTTATAATGATACAAAAGACCAATTAGTTTGAAAATGTTACAAAACAAAATGTGATTTTGATGTCAATTTCCCCCCACACACACCTTGATTTATTTATTTATTTTATTTTATTAATTATTATTTATTTTAAGTGTTGTGAGTTACTGTAAAATCATAGTCATCTTGTTTGGACAGTTTTTTTTTTGTTTTTTTGTCCCTTATTTTCTTCCAAGTTATGATCCGTGTTAATTAAAGGCCAAGTCATGAAAAAGTCACAGTGCAAAATAGTCCTAATATACAGTGGCCTTCATTCTTTATGCAAAATAAAAAAATGTTCAGTCCATTTCATCTTTTCTGTTTTCTTTCAGAGTACACTATTGTCGACATTATTTCGATTTTTCCGCCGAGGTTCCCCTTCCTCCCCAGCCAGCGGGCTGCTTCCCTCACCACAAACCAAACCACCCACACCAGGATCCAAGGGCACGCCGGAGGGCCAGGAGCCCTTCATCCAGCTGGTCCAAGCCTTCGTCCGGCACGTTCAACGCTAGACACGCGCGTGCCGCAAACCTACTGCTCTGATGAGAGCTCAGTACTTGAAAAAGCTGATTCAGAGAACTGAATCGCAGTGTAAGGGAAACTTGACAACAATGAATCAGTTTCAGTGATTCTGGCTTCAAAATGTGGTGCCAAAGTTTATTGCATGACAGGCCTTTTCTATTTAAAAGCAGTTACCGTTTCCTTCCTCATAAAAATACACATGGGCCTAAGAGCAGCTTTGAAAACTGTCAAAATACATTTAAATGTTTTTGTAGTTACATGTACAGTATATAATTAAAATATGTTTGTCATGATCTCATATGTTGTAGCCGTTTGTATTAAACCTTTTTATTTCTCAGTTGCCATATATTTGCTTACAACCATAATAAACTGTAACAGAGTAAAGAAGAATGTGGTCTGACTTCTTACATGGAGTCTAACACTTGAAAATTGGTGTTTATTTACTTTATATATATATATATAATATAATGCATGAACTCTCACATTCTTTTTGCCTGCAGATTCTCCTCTGGTGTGAAACTTGGTTTCGGAACTTGCTATGTGAACACAAATTGACATGATTCGAAAAGGTTCAATTTAAATAGTCCTGGAAAAAATGGTAACTTTACAATAAGGTTCATTAGTTAAACATTAAAGGTGCTAAAGAGGATGTTTTGTTTTATACATTTTTGCAATATTACTTCAAACTGTCTTTACTAACTGATAAAAGACTATTTATTAGGTGCACTGGGGTTCGGGTCAATTTGACCAGGAGATTTTCTTTTTCCCGAAAATACTAGTTAGTGTTATCACTTTGGACTGAAACTTAGTGACTTTGTTCCCAAAGGGTATAACTAAATCTCAATTTTTTTTGGAAATTTTCTTACTTTTTTGTGGGGGGTTTTGTTATCTTGTTACACTTGTGGTGTTCCCGGTCAAAAATGACTGGCCTATAAAAAATAGCTTATAAATCACTCATTATACCATATTTTCACCCAATCTTGGATTCAATCTTTTTGTCAACTTGTTCTCTTTCAATTAGGACTGGTTTTATATTTCTGTTTGCATCTGATTAATCGTGGGCCTCATTTATCTGAGAGTAGGCGTGGTCAAAAATGGTCACAATGGCTGACCACTGAAAGTGAATGGGAGAGACTGAAAATAACAGAACAATTTAGTTTTCAGGAGCATGTTCATTATTTTCATGTACACATATGAGCTTATGTGCTTGCAAACATCGAGCCCTTGGACCTGTGCATGTATCGATACCCAGAAACACACACGTTAAAACACAAACTTTTTTGAGTATTACACATTCTTTTCCACAGAGAGAAATTTGATCCTACCCTAACCTGCATCTAATATACATTTATCCATCTGACATTACCCCACACCCCACCCCCCCCCCCCCCCCCCCCCCCCCCACACACACACACACACACACACACACACACACACACACACACACAAACTGGCCGTGACTGCAGTGACCCGGCTCCAAAAGAATCTTTCTTTCATGTTCTTGTTTCATCACAGCTTCCAGACAAAATATTATGACATTTTGTTTTGGAGCTGTAAGGTTCTCACACAGAACTAGACAATATTTACAAATATACATCATGCGATAGCACAGGCATATATTATATATATTTATATAATATAAATGCCTCACAGCACCTTGCTTGTCATTCATTTGTGGCAGCACAATGGCAAAGCAGTTCTCTACACATGATGTTATTCATCAGATTTTTGACAAACTATTGAGGAGGAAATGCAGGATGCATCTTGCAGTGAAGATGTTTCTGAAGAGGAAGGCACCACTGAATCGGCTACGGAGCTTGAAACAACTGATGAGGAGCTGTCTTCCAGTGATGAGGGCCCAGCTGAGGTTACCGTTTCATTCTGGTCAAAAGATGGAACTGTCCTGGTCTTCATCCCCACCCATGAGGCAAGGCAGGTTTTCTTCTGAAAATGTCATGAAGATGAAGCCAGGGCTAACAAGATATGCCATATCCCGAATTGATGACATACAATCATGCTTCAACTTGTTTGTGACGGAGCCAAACAATACATCCCCAACAAACCTGCCAAATACGGGATAAAGCTTTGGACAGCATGTGACTCCAAAAGCAGCTATGCATGGAATATGCAGGTCTATACAGGAAAATCGTCAAGTGGTGTTCCAGAAAAAAACCAGGGCCAGAGAGTTGTCCTTGAAATGACAGAAGGTCTGCAAGGACATAGAGTGGTATGTGATAATTTTTACACTTCCTATAATCTTGGCAAAGAGCTACTGCGAAAAAAAAAAACACCATGGTGGGGACAATCAGAAGGAACAAGACTGAGCTTCCTCCTGCACTAGTGACCAACATGAACAGGGATCTTTTTTCCACCAAGTTTGCCTTCACCGACACACATGCACTTGTGTCATACTGCCCGAAGAAAAGGAAAAATGTCCTACTGATGTCAACTCTGCACAAAGATGCCCGTGTGAGTACCAGGGAGGACAGGAAACCAGAAGTCATCCTGTGGGCGTATTACAGAACATTTCTATCTTAGGTCTTAACTTAAGATACGATAAGTTAATTTAGGATTTTTAACTTGCAAATAGCAAATCTTAACTTGATTTAGGACTCTTATCCTATCTTACAAAATCTCATCTTATCTGTAGTTAAGAAATCTTAAAGGGATAGTTCACCCAAAAATGAAAATTTGATGTTTATCTGCTTACCCCCAGGGCATCCAAGATGTAGGTGACTTTTTTTCTTCAGTCGAACGCAAATTATGATTTTTAACTGCAACCGCTGCCGTCTGTCAGTCAAATAATAGCAGTGGATGGGAACTTCAACTATAACAGTAAATAAAACTTGCTTAGACAAATCCAAATTAAAACCTGCGGCTCGTGACGACACGTTGATGTCCTAAGAGACGAAACGATCGGTTTGTGCGAGAAACCGAACATTATTTATATAATTTTTACCTCTAATACACCACTATGTCCAACTTCGTTCAGCTTCCTGTTAGTGAGGTCAAAAAACGCGTTCTGTTGACGGAAGTGATGTCTCGCCCATATACTTCAATGAGCGCCAGACATCACTTCCGTTGTCAGAGCGCGATCCGACCTCACTAGCCGGAAGCTGAACGAAGTTGGACATAGTGGTGTATTAGAGGTAAAAAATTATATAAATACTGTTCGGTTTCTCGCACAAACCGATCGTTTCGTGTCTTAGGACATCAATGTGTCGTCACGAGCCGCAGGTTTTAATTTTGATTTGTCTATGGAAGTTTTTTCGACTCTTATTGTTCAAGTTCCCAATCACTGCTATTATTTGACTGACAGACGGCAGCGGTTGCAGTTAAAAATCATAATTTGCGTTCGATTGAAGAAAAAAGTAATCTACATCTTGGATGCCCTGGAGGTACGTTAAGCAGATAAACATCAAATTTTCATTTTTGGGTGAACTATCCCTTTAAACCGCTCCATCGAGTTCGGTAATCAACTGTCAGGTCTGTTACCAAGCAACCAAAGACGCGCAAACTGCTTCTGAGGTAAACCTAAAATCAAAATGGAGAAACAACGACGCGCTTTTAATTGCAGTGCGGCAGAGACTCAAAGTTCCGTTGAAAGGGTAACTTTAATGTGACGAGCAGGGCGGGCGTGAGCCGTGAGAGAACGGCGCAAGACCGATGAAACGCGCAGCTGAAGCTCATTATCACTCGCCACCGACCGCGCGCTGTTCTCTCACGGCCCTCGCGCGCCCTGCTCGTCATAGTTAAAAAGCCTGTTTTCTAAATAGTTTTGAAGTTAGGACACCAGTGGGGTTGTCCTAAAGATAAGACAGCTTTTAGGATTTTTTTGTCGAGTTAGGATACTTCTGTAATACTCGTTTCCTATCCATAGTTAAGATACGATAATGCACTTAAGAAATTACATTCTGTAATAGCGTTTGTCCTAAATGAGGTCCTAACTGAAATTACCATGGTTACCAAACAGGATTCTGTAGTTAAGATCTTTCTGTAATATGCCCAGTTCTACACAGTTCTACAATGAAAACAAAGGGGGAGTTGATAACCTTGAAAAGGTATGCTATTTTTTATTTTTTTTATTACCTAATTGTTTTATATTGTAATATTACAATTCTCTAATATGGTAATATTATCATTATTGTGTTGTGTGTGTGTTTTTTAAGGTTACTGGCACATACTCCTGCAAGAGAAAAACACTACGATGGCCCATGGTGTTGTTTTTTAACATCCTCGATGTCTCAGCCTACAATGCGTTTGTAGCATGGATGGAGGTGAATCCAGGGTGGAAAGAGGGGAAAACCTTCAGGAGGAGGCTGTTCCTAGAAGAGCTGGGGAAATCCATGGTGACCCCCCTGATACAGAGGCGCCAAAATATACCCAGAGCACTGCCCTCTGCTACATTGGTGAGAGACATACAAACACCAGAACCAGGTCCTTCAGCTGGCACAGGTGTGACGGATGTGGTCTTTCTCCTCCACTCTGCGATGTGATTTGCCCTAACACTACAATGGCTCAGTCTCTGAAAAATGAAATAAATCACCCTTTAGTGGATGTATTGCTGCAGGCTGAAAAATAACCCACAGCGTGCAGTACACATTGCAACTGCTTGTTGCGTCATAACGACATTAACAAAAATTTGCATCGCAAAACACGATCACACTTTACATATTACAATAGTAATGATAAACAAAAACAAAAGACATACCTGAAAAATGAAATAAATCACCCTTTAGTGGATGTATTGCTGCAGGCTGAAAAATAACCTAAATAAAATGTAAAATAACATTAACCGTGGCCTTACTATTGTTGACAAAAGGCCAATTAACTTATAAAATATATGTTAATAGTCAAATTAAATGATCAAAATATTACCCTAACTAAATCATAAACATAAAATGCTTAAAAACTCAACTTATTTTGCATTATAATCAAATATATTTAACTAAATTAAGACGGAGCATAAGCTTACCCACCCACAGTGTGCAGTACACATTGCAACTGCTGTGTTGCGTCATCTCCCGCCTTATTGAACATTTTTGCCTGCAGTTCTCAAACAACCAGTAAAACATGAAATTAACCGCTGCTGAATTTATAAGAATTGACAATAAAACTAAATAAAATTCTAACTCTGTTACACTCACCCCCACTGAATTCTGCTGAATTAAAGCAGCGGTTAGTACTCCAAAACACCCATCAGTACATCTGTATACACAGTACACACATAGAGATACCTACAGGTAAGCCAAACACAAAAGTTATCTCAAAAGATGAAGTAGAAATAGAGGAGCGCCAATCTCTCAGACCAACTTCTGGCAGTAAGATGCCCATATACATTTCACAAAACTCTATACCAAGGTATATAATAAACAAATAAATTTTACACAGAACAAGGTATGTCATACAAAAAAAAAATTAAATAAAAGAAAAAAAATTACAAAATAAAAATTGTTTCTTGTGTATTCTTATTCATAAATCTGTCTTATTTGTTTACAACAAATTGAACAAAACATTCAAACAAACAAAAAAAAAAAAGAAAAAAAAAAAAAAGATTCAAACAGTCTGAATTCTGTGATTCTGCACTGACAACATTTTGTCCAGACATAGTGCACAACAGTCTATTCACAGGCTTAATGTAACGTCCAAAACGAGACCTGCGCACCATAAAGGTCCCAGTGTCAGAAACTGGTACATCATCAGCATCAACTTTAGAAAGATCAGCTGAAGGATTTGGAATCACAGAATGTTCAAGACTCAAAGATTCGACTCTAGAATTCAAACTCCCAGCAACACTTGAACTATCAGACAGTTCATTCTGTGGCTCCACAGACACATTGCTCAAAGACACAACTGATCCTGGCTGTGAACATTTATCAGGCAACCCCGAAACCCAGTCAGAGGTTCTCGCACAACTGTCAGTTGTCGCACATGAGACATTGGCATAAAGAGATAACCCATCATCAGGTCTAAAAGACACTGAATCCTCATGAGTCTCTGCCAACCCACCATCACCGACACTTGGCCTACATTTCGAAACATCAACACCCATACTAGCCATAGACTCTGAACCATTGGTTTTGTCACATGAATCATTCACAGCTGAAGATGAAACTGTGTCAGATACTGTACACTCTGCATTGTCCAGTGGCAAAAAGTTCACAGGTAGCAAAAGGTTGCGATGTACAACCTTTTCCTTACCAGTGCTCGTATCCCTTATCTTGAAAATGTGTGTGTCGACATTTCTATCCACCACAACAAAGACAGTGGACATCCACCTATCAGCTAGCTTCCGCTTGCCTCTTCCAGCCTTGTTTGCTAGAAGAACACGATCACCAACATCAATGTCCTGACCTTTTACTCTCCTATTGTAGAGCACTGCATGCCTGGACTGTTCCTTTGAAGCATGCGCCTGAGCTATTGACAAGGCTTCCTCCAAATCTTTCAAAAGAGAAGCCACATACTTGTCATAGCAAGTCACAGTGTTATCCTCCAGAACAGAGCAAAAAATTATGTCTACCGGAAGGCGAGGAACTCGACCGAACATGAGATAAAACGGAGCATAGCCCGTCGTCTCATGAACGGTACAATTGTACAAGAAAGTCATTGATTGCAGTTGTCTTGGCCAATTACGCTTTGCATCTGGAGCCAATGCGCGGATCATGTTCCCCAGGGTCCTATTAAATCGCTCCACACTACCATTCCCCATAGGATGGTAGGAAGTTGTATGCGATTTTTGTACTCCAGACACCCGAAGAAGCTCAGTAATCAGCTGGCCCTCGAAGCTAGCCCCCTGATCACTGTGTACACGTTCAGGAAACCCAAACACACAAAAGTATTTGTCCCACAAGACACGTGCCACCTGTTTAGCAGACTGATCTTTGCATTTAAACGCTTGTGCCAACCTGGTAAAGTGATCAGTGATCACTAAGACATCGATTGACTTGTTATTGTGATCCTCAGCAGACCAAAAATCAATGCATACTAACTGCAGTGGTCTGCTGGTCACAATATTTTCTAGGGGTGCTCGACCCTCAGGCTCAGCCGTTTTACTGACAACACACCTCTGACAGTGTCATACATATTCTCTAACATCTCTGTCAAGGCTCAGCCAAAAGAAACGACGTCTTGCTAGTCCCAAACTCCTAGACTGCCCCTGATGACCCGCGTAATCATGAATACCTCTCAAAACCTCTAACTGAAGTGACTCAGGGACAACGTACTGGAACCGCTTACCCTTAGACAAATGATCATGGGAAATCCGGTAGAGAATCCCGTTTCTCACAACAAATTTCTCCCAGTGTTTAATGTATCTAAGGACCCCAACAGATTCCTTTGCTCTTTCACGCCTACTTGGTCTGCAATGTCTTTCCACATAATAAATAACCCTTGACAGCACCTTATCAGAGAGCTGCTTTTCACGCAGGTCACGCTCGGAATATGCAGGCTGCATCTCTGATTCAGAAACCATCTGGGGAAGGTGTTTCACAACAGACAAAGCCCGATGTCTTGCACCCTCTTCCCACATCCTTTGTGAGTCAAGCACGGCCATTACATCCTCCTTCTCTAAGGAAGACCGTGCAATGCTCGCCAAATTACTGTGCAAGGGACCACTGCTAGAAACACACAGTTTTCCTTCAGACCCACAAGACCACCGAAAAGCATCCTGAACTGAGCCAGCAGAAACTTCCCGTACTTCAGACAGAAGTTTGTCATATTTCTCACGTAGCAGTCTAGAGCCAATGTTAGTTCTCACGAATGGAACCCTACTCAAAGCATCAGCCACCACATTCTGCGAACCTGGTACATACTTGATGTCAAAATTGTACGCCGCATGTTTGGCCACCCACCGCTGCTCACAACAATCGAGCTTAGGTTTAGACAGAATGTGGGTGAGCGGGTTGTTATCGGTCCATACCGTAAATACATGACCTTTCAGCCAATGGCTGAACTTTTCACAAACCGCCCATTTTAACGCTAAAAACTCCAAGCGATGTGCCGGATAATTTCGCTGAGATGGAGAAAGCGATTTACTGGCAAACGCTATCGGTCTGGCTCTAGTGTCACCAGCCTGAACTTGAGACAGAACAGCTCCAATGCCATCTAAGGAAGCATCAGTCGACAGCACGAAGGGGCGGCTGAAGTCTGGATGAGCTAAGACAACTGCTTCTATCATGGCCGTCTTAAGGTTTTCGAATGCTAGCTGTGCCTCAGGAGTCCAGTCAGCTACAGTCAATTTTCTTAGTGCACAATTTCCTTTATTTGCACGACCTCTTTTGGTTCTCTTTTTCTGACCTTTCAATAGATCGAAAAGAGGTTTGGCCACTGTTGAGTAGTTGGGTACAAAATGCTGATAATAGTTAACCATCCCAAGGAAGGATCTTATACGCCTCTGAGACAGTGTAACTCCATCAGCCTCCATCAGATCCAAGCTGGTCATTCTGGATATACTCTCAACCTTACTTGCATCTGTGGATACCCCAGACTCATTAATCACATGTCCAAGAAATTGTACAGATTTCTTAAGGAAATTACATTTCTTGGGAGCAAGTTTTAGATTGTGCATTCTCAACCGACTGAATACCATCTCAAGACGGGTCAATGCTGTTGTTTCGTCTGGTCCAAATACAATCAAGTCATCCAAATAACATAACAAGCTTAGGAAGTTCTGGTCCCCAAAAATACTTGTCATCATGCGCATAAAACTCCCCGGACTATTACAAAGCCCCCGAGGAAGACGATTGTACTCATATAAGCCCATAGGTGTCGTAAAGGCTGAGTACTTTCGATCATCCTCGTGTAAAGGCATATTGTAAAAGCCGGAAGTCAAGTCCATCGTGCTGAATAGTGAATTCCCGCCTAACGCAGCCAAACAGTCGGCCTGGTGAGGTAACGGATGTGCATCTTTCAGTGTATTTTTGTTTAACCACCGGAAATCCGTACACACGCGTAAATCACCATTCTTTTTCCAAACAAGGACTAAAGGAGACGCAAACTCGCTAGTCGATTTGCGAATAATCTCCTTCTCCATTTCATTCAAAACACAACGCAACACCTGATACTGACTGGGTGGCACACGCCGGTACGGAAGTCGGAAAGGTTTTGTGTCTGAAAGATGGATTCTGTGGACAAATCCAGTAGCATTACCACAATCCAAATGATGACGTGAAAAGACATCATTGTACTGCAAGATTGTATCGGCCAATTTCAGTCTACAATGTTCAGACACGTCACAGGAATCCAAATCAAGCCCTTCTAGACCAACTGACCTCAGCTTCTCAGCAACAGACCTCAGATCAGTGAAGCTACTATCCTCTGACGGAGTTTGTTGTGTCTGAGAAAGCAGGTACCCATCATCCATGTCTTCGAGAGCAATACCTGGAAACAAATCTGCTATCTTGGCATTACGTCTCAGCATAACAGGTTTGTCCCAGGTATTAATTAACTTCAACGGAACCCACCTGTCCCCCCCATAGGTGTGTGACGAGCCTGGCCACTAGAATGCCTTTAGGTGCCGACCGCAAACTTGTAGGCTCTGTCAATACAGCACTACCTGGAGACACTTCCGTATGTTTAGGCAACCTACCCCACACAAGGTACTCACAACCAGGCTCCAGACAGATTGCTGAATTACATCTCACAGTGCCAATCTTGTCAGGCACCCCATCACCCCTCCAACGATTCAAGCCCGCAAGCATAGACAGGAAAGCCTCAGACATTGGATCATTACAAACATGAGGAGTCGAAACTGCCTTCCAAAACAATTCACATTGCTTTGAACATCTTATGATGTGTTTGATGACATTCGTGCCAACAATGAATTCATCATGCTGCCCACTAACAACCAAAGTAGGTACCAACATTTTGCATCCATAAATCTCCAGCTCAAGTGTGTGAGTATTTTTTGGTTTTACTCGGCTGCCCCCGCAGCCAATTAGCATAACATCTGGGCTGCCTCTACATTGATCACTGATTATTCCAGCATCTAACAATTTCTGTTCTGCGCTCTCACTCATGGTACAAGCCATGGATCCACTGTCGAGCATTCCATCTAGGACCACTTTATCAGCCACTATGACTGGAGCGCAGAACAGACTGTCACTTCTGCAGATGACATTTTCTCATCCGATTGTCCCATATCCCGAGATGTAGGAACAGTTTGAGCCGGACAGTAAGCACTGCGCAAACGGTCCTGTACGCAATCGGCCACAGGAGGAGGATTCATATAGTTTGCAAAGCCAGCACCAGATTCCTGAAAGTGAGACATCGGCAACCGCTTATCTTTTTGCGCAACATCTACATTTCTCACTCCAAGAGAGCTGGCAGAGGCAAGAGAAGAACGCTGCTCTCTCTGATACTCATCCAGTCTCCCCTGAACTTCTTTCGCAGACCATTCACCGATCGGCTTGTGCTTAAACAGAGCAGACAGAACAGGATCAGGGCAATATTTTACAAACATGTGAGCCACCTCTTCACTGAATTTATCCATGGCCCGCCCTTGTCTACGCAGGCCTTCATCCGCTAGATCCGCTGCCTTATTAACTCTGATCCAGTAATCTACTGCAGTCTCACCGGGCTTCGGCAGAGTCGAATAAAAGTCAGCCAAAGGAAGGCACGATGGTGCAACACTGAAATACTTCAGGAGAATAGAGTGGATTATGTCAGGGTCATTCTTAACATCAAGAGATGCGTCACTTCTTAGACTAATTCTCACAATATCCCCTGCTTTGCCCATTAATCGTGATATTATCTCATCTGCTTGATTCTCAACCGCACATTTCTGTTTTGACAAAAGAGCTCTGGTCATCTCAATCCATTCGTGTACTGGAAATGTATCACTACTGTCACCTCTGAAAATCACAGGTTCCCTGTCAGTAGTAACATGTACTGTCATTTGAGAAACATCTCGTTTGGTGAAACTGTCAGGGTTTAGCTCCCTGTTGATTTGCAAATCACGACATGCATTCATCACTCCATTTTCCATCAATTTGGCAGCAACAGCATCACTAATTTGTTCGCCCAGTCTCCCAAACATATCGGTTAAGCAATCCAGCATTTGATTATCACTACTCACATTATGTAAAGGAGATGTGTTCCCAACATGGCGCTCCACAGGCGGGTCTCGAAAAAGCAGACCACGACCAACACCCTGTGCACTATCAAGCACTATGCGAGAACGACCTCCACTGACAACAGATGTAGGTTCACCAGCACAAAGGCTATCGGTCATGACGCCCCTTCCACGTGGAACAAAAGGGCTTACGGGACTGCTAACATCAAATCGCTGAACAAATTTTTCACCCATGAATGAAAATTAATGAGACAATGTTGCTTTAAAAGTTACTCAACAGTACATAACTTGTTAATCAGTAACAGTCCCAAAACAGTAGTGACCTATCAGTAAAGATCTGTCCATTCAAAAAAAAAAAAAAAAACTGCACACAAAAATAGTCTGCAATCAAAAGGTCTTCATTCATAAAGTCTGCAACCAAAAAGTCTCTATTCAAAAAGTTTCCTTTCAGAGAAAAAAAAAAAATGGCATTCAAAAATAAGTCTAATATGAGTCTATTCAACAACAAAAATCAGCATTCAAAGAAAAATCTTCAAAACATCATACCACATTAACCACAGGTATGAACAGCAACCTCTCAGCGATCCTCTTCAAGAAGATCAGGTGATCCAACAGGTCACGGCACCAATGTGACGGATGTGGTCTTTCTCCTCCACTCTGCGATGTGATTTGCCCTAACACTACAATGGCTCAGTCTCTGAAAAATGAAATAAATCACCCTTTAGTGGATGTATTGCTGCAGGCTGAAAAATAACCCACAGCGTGCAGTACACATTGCAACTGCTTGTTGCGTCATAACGACATTAACAAAAATTTGCATCGCAACACACGATCACACTTTACATATTACAATAGTAATGATAAACAAAAACAAAAGACATACCTGAAAAATGAAATAAATCACCCTTTAGTGGATGTATTGCTGCAGGCTGAAAAATAACCTAAATAAAATGTAAAATAACATTAACCGTGGCCTTACTATTGTTGACAAAAGGCCAATTAACTTATAAAATATATGTTAATAGTCAAATTAAATGATCAAAATATTACCCTAACTAAATCATAAACATAAAATGCTTAAAAACTCAACTTATTTTGCATTATAATCAAATATATTTAACTAAATTGAGATGGAGCATAAGCTTACCCACCCACAGCGTGCAGTACACATTGCAACTGCTGTGTTGCGTCATCTCCCGTCTCATTGAACATTTTTGCCTGCAGTTCTCAAACAACCCACATGAGGGCGCCAGTAAAACATGAAATTAACCGCTGCTGAATTTATAAGAATTCACAATAAAACTAAATAAAATTCTAACTCTGTTACACAGGCAGAGGAGAGAAACGAAAGAGATGCACTTTGTGTGCCCCAAAAGATGTGAAAACAGGCACTGTCTGTTTCAAATGCAGAGCGCACATTTGCAAGGCACATACATTATACTGTTGTCAGTCATGTGCATAAGTGGCACAAAATGACCAATTGCAAGTTACCTTAAAAATGCTTTTGTTAGTCACTTGCATGAGTTCACACAGAGACCGTCACAGTTTCTTATTTTGGTTAGTTCATAATTTGGAAAACTGAAAGAAAATGATTTGTGTTCTCTATATGACAGCGTTAATGTGTTTATTTTTTGTATGTCACAATGGTCAGATTTGTCAGGGAACAGCACACCCCTTTTCTGAAAATTAAAGCATTTCAAAATACAAGCCCTGTGTTTTGTAATCTTCTACATTCACTTTCAATGGCCGGCCATTTTTGTCCGGGAATATCACAAGTGTGACTTTGTGCCATTTTGTACAAAATAAAAGCATTTCCAAAAAAATTCCTGGTTAAACATTAAAGTAGGCTAGTGTAATCAACAGTTTAACTTTTTTTCACCTTATTGACAAAATTATTAACAAATAATGCTTTTTTTCACTCAAAAACTGAGGTGCATAAGCTCGGATAAATGACTCCTACAATTAAATAGTTTGAAAATTAAATTCAAAACCAGTCCTAATTGAAAAAGAACAAGTTGACAAAAAGATTTAATCCAAGATTGGGTGAAAATATGGTATAATGAGTGATTTATAAGCTATTTTTTATAGGTCGGTCATTTTTGACCGGGAACACAAGTGTGACTATGTGCCATATTTTTTACAAAAGTTTCAAAACAAAATTCCAGGTGACACATTAGAGTAGACTAGTGTGATCAACAATAACCAATTTTCTTCAGCTTTTATTTAATATTTCCAAAAATTATTCAAAAATTTAAAAAAAATTACTTAAAAAATGAAATGCCTACTCTCAGTCGACTAAAAGATCCTCTTTATCACCTTTAATGTATGAACTAACCATGAGCAATACATTTGTTACTGTATTTACTAATCTTCTTTAACATTAGTTAATTCACTGTGAACACTGTATTTTCATTAACTAATGTTAACAAGATTTTAATGTATTAGTAAATGTTGAAATTAACATTAACAAGGATTAATAAATGCTGTAGAAGTGCACTTCATTATTAGTTCATGTTAACTAATGTAGTTAACTAATGAACCTTATTGTATAATGTTAACAAAAAAATATTAACGTGCCTCTCCATTGGAAATGAATGGGAGATGAATTTCATCTAGTGGAAACTTTTGGTATTGCGGCCAAACAAAATCTTACTGAAAGCTCATTTTTTGAGATATCAAGCTCAGATTTGGAACACAACTTTAGATTTATGGCTTTGATTTTCCTGCAGTTTTAGAGTAAAACTGGTTTTTGAACTCTAACTTTAAAAAAAAACTTTTTTCACTTCAGCAATAATTTGCTGTGTGTCGTCTTTGAAGAGAGATCAGAATTGTCAGTGTTTTAAAGCTTTCAAAATTTATGACCAAGTTTGACATTTCATTTTTAGTTCTATGAAAAAGTGACTAAGTGGATTATAACTACAGCGTAAATATAATTTAGTACCATAAAATCCCCTAAAAATATTAAAAAACAAGCTAAAATGTACCTTCATTTTATAAATATTCCAGTAGCGGGTTAAAACAGGTGATTCCCCAGAGATTTAGCTGCTCCATGTAAACCGCTCTCTCATCTATGCCACACCCACACCAGACATGCATCCAAGTAGCCAGAGCAACTTTTCTCTATTTACAGATATGATGAAACAAGCATAGATGAGTGACATATATACGCAATTCCCAACAGGTCTGAAATATAACTAACTTACATAGTGTAAAAGCAATTCAATCACAAACATTAATAAACATTATAAACCTAGATTAATAAATGAGGTAAAACTTTTTGTTGGTTCAACCCTTAAATGCATGACTGTTTCGCCAATCATTCTTACATATTCGGGTCTTTATCGACCCGGATCAATATCTAACACGGAAGGATCTCTACCTGTCACGATAACATAAAACTCCTCTGATATTAGAGTAACAATTACAGAAGAATAAAATAAAGCTTATTTTTTTACCTTTTGGAGCTTGAAAGGGCTCTGTTTGAGCAGATGTTTTATGCCATCCTCACTGTCCTCGTCAGACCTCTTTTCCCAGTAAATTCAGCAAATAATAGGCTAGTTTTATGTTTGAGGTCACGAATATGAGCTCATTCGCGATCTCAAACATATTCTCAAAACTATATGGTTCAAAACATCTTCAAAATCAATATTTCGATCACTAACAGCTTCACCAGATCCATCCAGTAACAGTTAGTCATATTTGATTGCGTTCAGTACTTGTTTTGCAGTAAATCGCTGAGCCATTTCATGTTTCTCTTATTTCGTTTTCTGTCTGAATGAGTCGTCACTTCAGCATTGTGTATCAGACATTGCCACCTTGTGGAATAAAGGTGAATTGCACTTATTCCAGCATCTAAGATTCAATTATTGTTGTGCATACACACCTCGGGTCGTTAGCGACCCTATACAATTTTTACAAAAAATGAATACAAAAGTAGGCATACTTTTTATAATTTTATGATTTTTTTCTTGTTATATTCTTTATAATGAATTGATTGAGGAATACCAAGAAGGTTGATGTCTAACTTTAAAAAATGAACGAGGAGGAGGGTAGTGAATGACACTAAAGACCCGAGGTTTGCATTTAAGGGTTAACTGCTTAATAAAATACAATAAAAACTTGTAAAATGTAGTTAGAAATCTTGAACATGAAGCTGGTTACTGTTTTATACTCATGTTTAATAAGACCGACATCTAGTTGTGTGAATGTAACCATAAAAGCGTTCAGTTACTGATGCCATTGAAGAAATGAACTGTTCACGTTCAGCCATGATTCATTTACTGACCAATAAAACTTGACTCAATAAAATATGACTCAAGACTGAGTGTGTACATTTTCATAACGTATATTTATTTAGTATAATAGTGAGGAAAAAAAACAATACTGATTGTCACTTTTAAGTTATTTTTTCACAGCAAATATGCCGTAGGTTTTGTGAATGAACAATTTTGAATAAGGAAAACGTTAAAAAATATGCTTATATTTTCTACAGCGTTTTGCCAATATAGCGTGTAAAGAGAAATTTGACTAAACAGCTTCATATTTGTATGAATTCTAATGTTTAATTCACTGTTACAATATGAGAAGACTGGATTAAAATCAATCTCTCCCATTAAATCAAAGCAGAAAGCACAGAGACAGTCTTGTGAGGGTTTTACACATTTACTTGTATCACAGTCTGCTACATTAATGTACATATACCACTCATTTACATCAAAATATGAGATCTTCACTAGAGTTAGGCAGGATGATACATCATCACAGGAACATGAGACTGCTTAAAACCATTCAAGGGAAACAGTATAAAACTAAAGTTCAAAATATTTACAGGAGAAAATCTCTTCCAATATTAAAAAAAAAAACATTCCCTTTTACATCAGTTAAATGCTTACTGTAAATGTGCAAATATGTCCGTACTGCATCAGCGTACCTCGAAGAGAATAAATTAAAAAGGCAAATGAAGAGGGCGATATATGACATCAGTTGTGGGCGTGTCTAACAGCTGCAGTGGGAGGAGTTCTCACTGCATGCTGAACTTCTGCCTGAACGTGGCAGCGGACTGGCCACACCCCTCAACTGCTGATTGGTCACTGGCCATTCAGTGGGACGTCCTACAGAAACACAAAGGTAAAAAGACTCAAGAGACATGTTGAGATGCCAAACAATCAAAAACCATGCAGAGCATCACATGCCTGAAATAAAACAAAAACACCCCAGAAACATATGAAGGTCAGACCAACAGCAAAAAACCTTTTCACATGGGCCTTTGGGACGCTGCCCCAAACACTGAAAGGAATCAGGAAGAGCAGCGAGCATGCAGTGATCGTCATGCAAAGAAACAAACCAGCTTCACAAACGCACAAGCCTTCATTAAACTGACCTTCCACCTGCAGACCCTTCAGCCCAAAAACATTCAGATAGTTAGACTGAAATACAGTGAAATAAAGCACAGCAGACAGAGCGTTAACATCCTGACGGCAGAAGAGGGAAGAGAAATAAACTGGAAAAATAAATAAATATATCCTGGCTTATGTTCTTTACAAAGAGACATTTCAAGGCAATGTTACAATTTTTAAATATTATTTTTAGTGGTTCTTTTTATGTTTTAGGAAAGGTACAAAAAAAAATGTTTACAGAATATTGCAAATTTTTGAAATACATGTCATAGTAAGTCCAAAACATACAGTGTTATAATAGTGTTACAAATAACACAAGAGTGTTTTTTCCATTTAAATGCCAATAAATTAATTTTGGCAAAAAACCAAAGAACGAAAAAAAAAAAAAAAAATCATTTGATGATCATCAAAACCATCAAACTCTGCTTGAATACTTTGAGTCCAAAAATGTGTTGGCAATCATTTTTTTCTTTAATATCTCACACACATGGATGTTTTATGCACATATGGTTTGGGGTCAGTAACATTTTTTAATGTTTGTGAAAGAAGTTTCTTCTGCTCACCAAGACTACATTTATTTGCTCAAAAATACAGTAAAAACAGTAAAAATTGTAAAAAAAAATTATTACAACTTAAAATAACAGTTCTATTGTAAAATATATTATAAAATGTAATTTATTCCTGTGATCAAAGCTGAATTTTCAGCATCATTACTCCAGTCTTTAGTGTCACATGATCCTTCAGAAATCATTCTAATATGATGATTTGCTGCTCAAGAAACATTTCTGATAATTATCAATGTTGCAAACAGTTGTGCTGCTTTTGTGGAAACCGTAATACATTTTGTTTTAGGATTCTTTGATGAATAGAAAGTTTAGTTTGGTTTTGCTTCTGTATTGTATAAAAGTGATCATAAGGTCCAGGGGCTGGTTGCACCAAGTTACAACCTAGCCTAGTTTTGACATAAATGTGCACTAAGTTACAACTGGCGCACTACTAAATATTTTTGTGTTGCACCATTAAACTTAAGGCAGGTTCACACTGCAATTTTGGCCATGATTTGGTTGTCCGAGATAAATTTTGAGAATCCTAAAAGATTTGATTGATCACTAGTTTAACATCGACAGCCGATTAATGACCGTTATGATCAGATTTTCCCTCCGAATAAATTCTGGCAGTGTCAGAAGATTTGGCACACAGTTCTCCGACGACGAACGTCAAATTGTCTTCGTTTTTCAAAATAAGTCATGATCAAAATTAACGCTAGAGATTAGGGCTGTCAACTTTAGTCGTTTAGTCGACTAATCGGTCGATGCCGTTTTGGTCGACTGACATTCTCATTGGTCGACCAGTTGCAAAATTGTTTTTTTTTTTTTTTTTTACCAATAAAGAAATTTTCATTGATTTACTCCTTGATATTTATTCCTTTATTAGCAGTTATATATTACTGTATTCTAAATATAATTAGCCTATGTTTTATACCAAACTTTAAATGCTTTAATTTAGGCTATTTTATAACGGCGCCACAGTTTAGCGCACCACATGATCACTCAGGAACCGCACCTGTGGCTGGCTGCACTGCTGCTTCGCGCTCAGTAAGGAATATAGGTAGTTTTGCTTATTCATTCAGTTAGAACGCTACTTGTTTTGGGATTTAGTCGAAAAAATGTCCAAGAAATCTAAATCTTTTGTTTGGCTGCATTTTACAAAAAAAGACGACAAGACTGTGGAGTGCAAGCTATGCGGCCTAAAGCTAACTTACCATAGCTCAACGACCAATATGACCTATCACCTAAAAGCGGTAAGCGAGATATAAATGTGTCAGACAGCTTTGCTATGTCTAATGTCGAAAAGTTTATATATTTTATTGGTTATGTACTAGGCGCATCCACAGGCCATGCCACAGGCGTCAGGAAGCACTCAGACGCAACTGGAGTTGGTCCATCCTCTGTCGGCGAAGAGAAAGGAGGACATCACTAAGGGGATTGTGCATTACATCGCCCAAGATATGAGACCAATCCATACGGTGGAAGGAGAGGGCTTTAAGAACATGTTTAAAATCGTCGAGCCAAGATATACTGTGCCAGCACGGGAGACTGTCATGCGTGCGCTAAGTTCGCGGTTTGATGGACTTAAAGTAAATGTAAACCAGTTACTCCAATCCTCCGAGGCTGTAGGCCTCACAACTGATTTGTGGTCTTCACTTAGAATGGAGGCATACATGACAGTTACGGCCCATTTTATCGATGCGGACTGGAAAATGAATAGCGTTGTGTTAGAAACAAAGCAGATGGATGAAGCGCACACAGGAGAAAATGTCGCTGCGCGACTCACTCAAGTCGCGGACGCTTATCACATTCCACCAGAGAAGCGGGTGTCAGTGGTAACGGACAACGCTGCCAACATGGTCCTCTCGGTGGAATTACTGAAGGGATCCGGTCAGTGGCCAGACGTGGAGTTGGTTAGGTGTGCAGGCCACACCCTGCAGCTGTGCGTAAATGCTGCCTTAAAAGAAGACCCGGTGTCGCGCACGGTGGCTGCGGCGCGACGTCTTGTTGGGCACTTCAAAAAGGGACACAAAGCAAAAACGGGTCTCAAAGAGAAACAGGTGCAGCAAAAAGCTCCTGAGCACGAACTCATCCAGGATGTGGCCACCCGGTGGAACTCCACCTGCTTTATGTTGGAGCGACTGTTGGAGCAGCGCTGGCCCATCACTGCCGTTTTATCGGACCCCAATTACACTAAGAGGAGTGACAGCAGCACTTTGGACATGACAACAGAGCAGTGGAATATGGCTGAAGACATCACAGATGTTCTTAAGCCCTTTATTACACTGACCGAGCTGTTGTCGGAGGAGGCTAACACATCCCTGTCAGCGGCCTTCCCAATGCTTGAGAATCTAAAAAAATGTCATCTTGCCATCACAGATAACGATAGTCCAACAAAGAAGAAGTTGAAACTTAAGCTTGTGCAGGAAATAGATAGTCGATGGAAACTCAAAGACCGAGTTGTGATGACAAGCAGCCTGTACATTTTAACTGCAGTACTGGACCCGCGCTTCAAACAGCTACCTTTTCTTAATGATGAGAAACGGGATGAGGCCTATTCTGAAGTCGTAAAACTAGCACAAAGGCTAAGCCTCTCGGGAGACAGCGCAGAGCAGACAGGGGATGATGAGGACCCGTTGGCAAAAAAACAGAAAACGCCAAAAGAGAAGGAGATAGCGATGCTTCTTTGTGGACATGGTGCAGAGGATGATCCTGATGAGCCAAGCGCACAAAGATCCTCTTGCGACGAAATGAAAGATTATCTTCAGGACAGAAGTAAAGTGGACACTTCTGGGCCACTTGCGTGGTGGAAAAATAATGAGGAGAGATATCCACGACTTGCTCGGGCAGCCAAACGCCTGCTCTGCATCCCTGCAACCTCCACTCCTGCAGAGCGCATATTTTCCAAAGCAGGATTTATTGTTAACAAGTCGAGGAGCTGTCTTTTACCCAAGAATGTGGACATGTTAGTGTTTTTGGCCCACAACATAAAAAAGGTGGACTAGGCCTGCAGATCTGTAAGTAGCCTTAACGGCTTTATTATGCTGACTCAGTAGATTTTGACTTATTTGTACACTTGTACACTTGTGTTTGTTTTAAAACGCCTAGATCGTTTGGACAAAAGTTAACCCATAGCTTTGAAAGTAAAGAAGAATATACAGCCTGTATAATCGAGAGTTTTTGTTAGGATTTTTCATTATTTGGCAGTTCTAGCAGTTATATTTTTTGTAGCGTGTGGTCAGGTGCACGATTGTGACGGTCACTATAGACCTAGGACAGAACTCCTCACTTTTGACTTTGCAGTTTAAAAAATAACCTAATTTTCAAAGAATTGTATTATTATTATAGTTTTATGTATTATTGATGTTTTTCGTTGTTGTTTTATAAATGCTCTATTATAATTGTTTAATAAATGTTCAATCAAAAAAGACATCTCGCGTCTTTTTTTTTTTTTTTTTTTTTTTTAGTCGACTGATCATTGCGCAGGACAGGACTTTGGTCGACTAAGCATTTCTTTGGTTGACTACAGCCCTACTAGAGATTTCTTTGTCAGCCACTATTTCAGTCCCGTATGTAATGCAGCTCAGTCACCGAACATGTGTGGGTTGAAAGTATAAAAACACTTAAACCCATGTTATTCATTATTAAAGGTGCTCTAAATGATGTCACGTGTTTTTAGGCCAAAACATTTTCAGGTCTTTGTAGACGCCACAAGCTCCAAAAACGGCAATAAAAACAAACTGGTGCAGCCTGGACCACGAATCATAATAAACACGCTCCAGCCAATAACCGACAAGAATGATTTTAAATGCGCGTTCATGACTGTTTCAGGAAGCACGGAGGGGAGGAGAGGAGAAGGAGGGAGGGTCTAGCCAGCCTCTAGCTGTTTTGTTTGACAACACTAAGAACGTCAACAGGAAGTTACTCCACCCAGGATCGCTTAGAGAACCTTTAAGTAACATTGTATTTAATGGAAGCTTATTTTTATTAGTTACACGAGGCAAAATAGGTTAGAATGAAGGATAAACTGAAATTCATGGCATTTCAACAACTTGTGCTTATGTATTTGAAGGGTAAACGTCATATTATGCGACTACGCATTATTTTACAGAGAGCTTACGACCTACCAGCTACATCCTGCCTTTAGAACAAATGGTGCAACCGAATAAAGTACAGAGTTAGTTACAAACTAGCTAGTAGTAACTAAGCCTCTAGTGTGGACTTTACGTTCCAATTTAAGAAAGAATTAGGAACGGCGGGTGCAACCCTACCCAGGACATGTAAATGAACACAAACGCACCTCCAGGTTTCCTCTGGCTCTCTTCAGCACGCCGTGAGTCAGAGACACTACAGGAAACACAGGACACAATCATCAGCACTTCATTACTCAGGATGAGAGCGTGTTGTGCATGTAGACGAGCGTCTCTTACGCTGGTCGATGATGATGCGCTCCATGCCCTCTTTGAGCTGGTTAGTGGATCTCAGGCGTTTCACGGCTCCGGTCAGCATCCTCTCCTGCTGGGACAGACGACTCTTCAGACGACTGATCTCACTCCTCAACATCTCGTCCTGATGGGACAGAGAGGAACAGGGGGAGGTTTAATCAGGTTAGCACATAACAACAGATGTCTACGGAATGACATCACTTAAACGACAGTGTGTATGTTACCTGTTGAGTGTGTGTGCCGTCTCCTGAGGGCAGCGAGACTCTCCAGAGCAGTTTGAGAAGTCGAGCGGCCTCCTCCAGGACCTGCTGCATGGTGTTCACACCACCAGAGAAGCTCTTCAGCTGATCCGCAGCCTGACACACACCACAGAAAACACATTCAGTGCCGAAACATAAGCCTAACACACACAAGACCGTTTGTGTGTGTGTGTGTTCTCACCCTGCCGCTGTCGTGTATCTGTGTGTCCAGATCTGCAGTGAGTCTCTTGGCTTCACTGATCTGCTTGCGCAGGGCGTTATAGTCCTCTATCAGACCCAGAACGTGACGGCCGCGTCTGTCCGCCCACAGCCGGTGACCCGGTACCAGCCGGGACGGAGCATGGGAACCAGAGTCCACTGAACTACCGCTGTCTAAACACAAAGACACGTTTATGTGACCAACATGTAAAAATAACAATTTTAATTTCAGGGTTTATGAGTGAATTTCACAAATAGATAATTGGTATCTGGGCTCCGACACACTTAGCAAATGCGTGAATCCGTCATTCTCAACAACAGAAAACGGCTGCATATCTAGTGCCATGAAAACACATATTGCCTTTGTAATTGTTTGAGCGAGTTAGCTATTCTGAAAACAGTGGGAAAAGTTTCCTTTTACGTCTCTTGTGTTTTATTCATAATCAGGATAATGCCACTAAAACAAATACTACAATGATGTATAAATAGTTTACAATTGTATTCACAATTTGTCCTAAAAACAGGTTTTCAATTTCTTAACCCTCTGGAGTCTGAGGCTGATTTGGGGCCTGGGGAAGTTTTGACATGCCCTGACATTTGTGCTTTTTTCAGTTGTTCATAAACATATTAATGACAAAAGTGTCATTACACTGTATTCAGCACAAACTAGGCTACCATAATATGTGAGGAACATGTATGCACATGTTTGTGTTTCTGAAGGAATAATGTTTGTGGGTGGTTATTGAAAAAACTAAAAAATTAAGTCACTGAAATAAGGCCAAAAATATATATTAAATCTGTGTTTACAAGACTTCTAGGTATTGGAGGTTGTAGGCTAGAGTTTTTGCTTCAAAATTATGTAAAAAATTATAATGCCTACTTGTTCATATAAAACAATATATTGATTTAGTTTTTGTAAGTCACTTTTTGTCAAGAAACAGTATGCGTGGAGGCGTTAATGATCATGAACAATGGGCCATTTATACCTGAGAAGACAAAAGAATCACATAATAATGACCTGAAATTACTTGCATATTAATGAGGCCTTTCAGTCAGGTAGGGTGTGAAAAAACCCTCTGTAATCATGTCTCAGCTCAATTTAAAATAATGGTATTCTATTATATTCTTTAAAATATAATGTATTTTTGTGATGCAAAGAGTCTGACTATAGGTTTTTACTTTAAAAGAAGCACATTTGGAGAAATATTGATGGATTCTCATATGTTTGTCAATTTTCTATACAGATTTTATTCTATACAGAGTTTATTCTATATTCATTGTCATCACTGGTGTTTTCAATTCATTCTTGCAGCCGGAGGACGCTCTCTGCACCTTTAGTCCACAAATTATTCTAAAGAAGAAGAGGACATTTCAGTAATGGTGTTTTCAATTCATACTTGCAGCCGGAGGGCGCTCTCTGCACCTTTAGTCCACAAATTATTCTACAGAAGAAGAGGACATATCAGGAACTAACGATATGTCTTCCAGAGGTCGTTAACCATGGCTTTTACATACAGATAAACACTTTTCAAGACAATACATGAATGAGACTATGTATGCCTGTATTGCCTTTGAATTTGCCTCTGAATAGCGCTCCCTCCATGGGCGTGGTAGCATTAGCGGATAATGAGCCGAAACACGGACTTCTGACATGTGTCTCTTTTCATACAGATGACATAAACACAGAATTTTTGTTTTCGATTTGACTTGCACGTTTTAAAATCTGACATTTCAACATTTCTTTTGACATAAGTCTAATTTTTCTGTGATTAGTATTCACTAAGTTACAGTTCATTTTCTAAGAACTATCCGATTGGACTTTGTTCAGAGGGAGAGGAGAGATCACGCATCATGTTAGTTTTCTTTATTTTGCAAAAAGCACAACATTTAGTTTTTACTCTGAGTGTACACAAATAAAAGAAGACATTCTATAGTTTTAATTGATATATTACTTATGTCTCTATGACAAGAAATGACGGAGTATTTTAATCTGTTTTGCTGCAATGTGAAAAAAATCCTGCAAAACGCGCCGGTGCGTTGTCAGACCTCAGGGAGTTTAAGCAAAATATAATTTCTTATTTTGTTCATTTGATTTTAGGAGATGCTCTTTAGATTCATCATTGCAATTTAAATATGTTGATAAACTGACAAGATTATATTATAAACATAAGAAAGAAAGTCAAAGATGTGTACCATGTGCAGCACTAGATACATCTGTCTGTAAGTGAAGAACATCTGATCTACCAGCTTCATCTGAAAGAAAGAAAGAAAGAAAGAAAGAAAGAAAGAAAGAAAGAAAGAAAGAAAGAAAGAAAGAAAGAAAGAAAGAAAGAAAGAAAGAAGACATTTATTTTAACAACTGTTTTCTTGAATCTGTCTGTACTGTACCACTTGTATTTATTTAATGAACACTATTATATTGCTACTCTCACTTGTTACAGTTGTTTCAAACAAACCGCATCAGCTTTATTGCTTTATAAATACCACAAATAACACATTTCACTTAAAGACTTAGCTTAAACACAGTGTGTGTGTCAGTCTGATATTGGAGAGTGTGTGAGTACCTGTTTTAGGCAGCAGGTAGTTGATGTTAATAGTTGATCTGTGGTCAGTGCGGGTCAGTAGTTGTTGTTCTAGTCTCTGTCTCAGTGTGGTGTTGGTCTGGATGCTTCTCTCCAGCTGAACACGCAGCTTTCTGATCTCGGCCAGCAGTTCGCTCAGATCCCCTGCTGAACCGCCCTCAGAATCAGACCCACGGCCCTCTCCTGCACACACACACAGTTATCAGCGGTGTCTCAAACCTAGTGAGCTGCCTGCATGTTCAGTGCATGTGAACGTACCTTTGTGAGTCTGTGTGGAGTTCTTCATGTGCTCCTGTACCTGTAGCTCCACACGCACAGACTGCAAGAGCTGCTGGGTATCAGACAGCTGCTGCCTCTGATGACTGTTTTCACACTGCAGCCTGAAACATACACGCTCACATCAATGCATGCACAAAATTATGCTGTGCTTAATAGACAACATTATAATATTATCCGAATGAGTCAGAATAATTACTGAATTAACAACTGACTCACTGAATTAATCAGAATCACTGCTACATTAACAAATGAATCCCTTACTGAATCAGTCATTTGATTACAATATTTATTTGATTACATTAACAACTGAATCACTCTTCAGTCTCAAAAGCATCGTTTCTACAATCTATGTAGGCTTACAGTGGTTTTTGGGAAACAGAGCCCTAAACAACTGACTCACTGAATGGGAACAATTATTGCATTAACAACTGAATCACTTACTGAATCTGTCAGAACAAAAACTGCATTAACAACTGAATCACTTACTGAATCTGTCAGAACAATTACTGCATTAACAACTGAATCACTTACTGAATCTGTCAGAACAAAAACTGCATTAACAACTGAATCACTTACTGAATCTGTCAGAACAATTACTGCATTAACAACTGAATCACTTACTGAATCTATCAGAACAAAAACTGCATTAACAACTGAATCACTTACTGAATCTGTCAGAACAATTACTGCATTAACAACTGAATCACTTACTGAATCTGTCAGAACAAAAACTGCATTAACAACTGAATCACTTACTGAATCTGTCAGAACAATTACTGCATTAACAACTGAATCACTTACTGAATCTGTCAGAACAAAAACAGCATTAACAACTGAATCACTTACTGAATCTGTCAGAACAATTACTGCATTAACAACTGAATCACTTACTGAATCTGTCAGAACAAAAACTGCATTAACAACTGAATTACTTACTGAATCTGTCAGAACAATTACTGCATTAACAATTGAATCACTTACTGAATCTGTCAGAACAATAACTGCATTAACAACTGAATCACTTACTGAATCTGTCAGAACAAAAACTGCATTAACAACTGAATCACTTACTGAATCTGTCAGAACAATTACTGCATTAACAACTGAATCACTTACTGAATCTGTCAGAACAATTGCTGCATTAACAACTGAATCACTTACTGAATCTGTCAGAACAAAAACTGCATTAACAACTGAATCACTTACTGAATCTGTCAGAACAATTACTGCATTAACAACTGAATCACTTACTGAATCTGTCAGAACAAAAACTGCATTAACAACTGAATCACTTACTGAATCTGTCAGAACAATTACTGCATTAACAACTGAATCACTTACTGAATCTGTCAGAACAATTACTGCATTAACAACTGAATCACTTACTGAATCTGTCAGAACAAAAACTGCATTAACAACTGAATCACTTACTGAATCTGTTAGAATCACAACAATTACTGCATTAACAGCTGAATCACTCACTAAAAATCAAACTGAATTCAAAATGGATTTTTAGTTGAAAAGTGCAGTAAAATGTAAAAGGTTTGTAAGATTTAAAATCGTTTAAATATTAACTGGTTGTTCCTAGTTAAAGATACTCATCTGTAAATGTAACACCAATGTGCAACAAATTAAAAATTCAGGGACGACATAATGAGTGTGTAATGTGAAACTCATTAGCCAATCACACATTTACCTCCTGGATTACAAATAATTGCAATAATTAAGACAACTCATTACACAGGCCCTCTGAAAATGACACATGATACAAAACACACACATTACATGATACTGGATCTGTGTTATCTGCGGCTGATCTCTTTTATTGGAAACACACCTAAACATTTATATATATTCCTGTAGATGGAAGTCCCATATGAGGCTGTTTATGTGTGTGTGTGTGTGTGTGTGTGTATTACCTGTACAGGTTGTCCTGTAGGTGAGTTCTCTCTTGTTTTAGTGTTTCACACTCTTTTCTGCTCAGTTCCAGTTTAGCGGTTCGTCGGGCCAAAGTTTCCCTCAGGCGATCGTTCTCCTTCTGTTTATCTGTTTAAGACACACACACACACACACACACACACACACACACACACACACACACACACACCTGTGACCACAGCCTGCTTTCAAACACTCCAGTGTGCATCTGTCTACTTTTGACAACACTAAACCAGAATAAAATATTTTATGCATAGTGCAGGATCATAAACAAGCCTGAAATACACAGGGCCTCTTGTACAACTCTTATTTTGAAATGCCCAAACTTTACTACTAATTTTGTTATACCATTTACAATATTTAAGACTTTTATGGCCTTAAATTTGATTAAACATAATTTAAGACTTTTTAAGGACAGGGTAAGAGTTTGTTACCTCGCGCTCCCTGGTTGAGCTGCTCTTTGAGTGTGTGGTTTTGGGTCAGGAGGAAGTGAAGTTCACTGCTGATGTGACTCTGATGATCCTCAGAACCAGCGATGAAGATGTTAGTAGCTGCTGATCACACACATACACATATTAAATGATTTGAAGACATGAGGAGCATTGTAAGCAACTTTAAACATGAAATTAATTTGTGCGAGTTTGTGTGTGTTCACCTGAGTCTTTCTCAACTTCCTGTAACTTTCTTTCTAACTGTTCTCGGAGTCTCTCATTGGTTCTGATCGTCTCTTCAAGACGTTGACGCAAAGCTCGGATCTCAAGCAGATGTTCTGCTAATAGATCTGTAAGAGAGAGAGAGAGAAAACACTGCAATAGAGGCCAATTCTGCATCCACTTATGTATTATAATGTAAAAGTTTTCTTTTATATTATAATGACACTGTCCTAACCAAAACATACTTAACCCTGTAAAGAATGCCATATTAATAACAGTTAATAAAATCTTTTTTTTGTATCATATTTGAAACATCAGGATTTTATGGCTCATATAGTATGATAAGTGAGACTATGGAGCTCACATTTGAGAAAGAAAAAAAATATATGAAATTTGGTGCAGATGTTATTTATCATTTGTGGTGGAGTTATGCAGTGTGAGCAACTAAAGGTCACAAGCAAACACAGCGTGAGCTCTACCTGAGTTGATAGTCTTGCTCGCAGACGTGTTCTGCTGCTGCTCCGGCTGTTTGTCTTCGGTCTGGTTCTGTGGGTTGTGCTTCAGGATGGAGCGCGTGAGGTCCAGTTCACTACGAAGTGTAGCGTTCAGCTCCTCGCTGCCTCTCAGCTGCTCCTGCAGACGCCCATTCTCCCGCTGAAGCATTCGGACACTCTCCTCTCCACCGTCACTCACAGCCCCGGATACCAGCCCCATATCTGTAAATGCATCGCCATTGGCTGCCTTCAGGCCTGCAAAAGAAGACAAAAAAAGTTGTAAACTGCACACAAGAACAAAATGATCCATAAATTAATTTTACAAATGATAATTTGTGTTTTCAATTTTTAGGAGAATTATGACAAATACGTACAAATACCCTGTTGTGAAGAATTAAGGCAACAGAATTTCAGCAACATCTCCTTTGCGGTCATTAAACTGAATTGTATATATTAATTATTATGTATATTTGATACACTACTGTTCAAAAGTTTGGGGTTGGTAAGATTTTTTTTTTTGTTTTTGAAAGAAGTCTCTCTGCTCACAAAGGCTGCATTTATTTGATCAAAAATAGAGTAAAAACAGTAATATTGTGAAATGTTATTACAATAAAAAAAAAATCTAATTTAAATTAAATTACTTTTTTTTTTTCAGCATCATTACTCCAGTCTTCAGTGTCACATGACCCTTCAGAAATCATTCTTATATGCTGATTTGATGTCTGAGAAACATTTGTTCGTATTAATGTTTATTGTCTTATTATTTTTGTAATAAAACAATTATTAATTCAGGATTTTTGATGAACAACATTCATTTGAAATAAAAATCTGTTTTTGCTGTCACTTTTGTAAATTTAATTGCTGAATAAAAGTATTAATTTCTATCAAAAAAAAAAAACTTTTACTGAAATAAGTAATAAAATTACTAAAAATAAAATAAAAACAAATGAAAAGCTTAATAGAAATAGAAGCTAACAAAAATGACAAAGGCGAATACCAAAATTATTCAAATGAAAACTGAAAATATAAAAATAAAAGGCAACTGAAAATAGTATATGAATAATACTAAAATAACATCAAGCATCAAATTCTGTTACTTAAACCTAACCTATAATTCAAAAGAACATCTATCAGCACCATTCAAAGAACTAGACAGTCAAGAAGAGAATAACGCTTGATTTTTACCTTCCTCTTTGGTGGCTTTTAGCACCATCCTCCATCTGCTACGAGAGACGCCTTTATGGGCCATAATTTGTTCACTCATGTTCAGAGCTGAGCTACAGTTAACCTAGACCTGGTCTCACAATAACCCCAGATCTAAGTATAGTTGTAATCCAAGTTTAGCACAAAAGCACCAGAAATTAAGCTCTCACGAACATGTATACAATTCAGCATCACTCAACATGCGATCCCCTCGCCTCTAAGCACTTTAGTGCTAAACAAACTGCAAAGACGGTGTAGTCCATCATGCGTTCACGGAGTACATCTCCAATCTCTTGATCTATTGTGTCCCAGCTGCTGGGAAACCTGAACCAGGCTGTTCTGAAGAGAGATCAGGAGTCACACATTCCTTCTGTTTGCTAGTGTAATGCTATGAGAGTTAGTCCAGCATCTTGTGCCGATGCCTTTACTAAAGAGCAAAATCTATCTGTTTGCATGATACTAAACACTCAAATCAGCAACAACCATGCTCAGGGCTCTTAACGGCTCTCAGGAGGGCAGAAGTGATAACAATGCATGCTGAATAATGCATCTGTAAGGGCCTGTAACGGGACACCAGCCTCAGCTTCTGCTGTTTCAATACACGACTCCAAATACTCAAGCTGACAGGACCGCAGATTAGGGCTGGGCAATATATCAAGTGTTTACGATATATTGATATTAGGGCTGTCAAAATTAACACATTAACGCATGAGATTAATTTTTCAGTCTAATGCATTAAAGATATTTAGCGCAATTAAAGCAGCATCTGTTTTTCCGTCATAATTTGGTTAGCATTACATTATACGGTCACGCTCTTTTTCACGCAGAAGCTTTTCAAGCGCCACAAGACAAACGAGAACGCTCTGTCTGTGAATGTTGTGTCTGTGTCACACACACACGAATCGTGTGCACAGAAAGACGCGTACCAATGCAGTTCTCTTTAGCGCTTGAACAAACAATAACACAGAATTATGCCAAAATGCCCATTTTGTCGAGTATCCTCATTAAATGAGTTAAATAAATGTCTTAAATGAACTTAAAGAGTTGTGTGAAAATGTTCGTCAGAGCTGCGTCATGTTCGGCAGCGACAGCTCTTAAAGTGACAGCAGCCTTATAAACCAGTTGCTGTGATGTCTGTCATTAATGTTAATCAAAAAACAAATGTAACAGAAAATTGTAGCTTTAATAAGGATTAATCTACATTTCGTTTGTAATTTATGCAGTGAAGTCTGTAAAGTGTTTGATAACTTAGGAAGCTAATAGGAAGCTCACAGGTTAAAATTACATTAATTATAATGGGTTTAAGTGAAGACTGTTTTAAGTACCTCAGGGCTCAGTGCTTGGACCAATTCTCTTCTCCATCTACATGTCATCACTAGGATCTGTCACTCAGGAACATGGTTTTTCCTATTACTGCTATGCTGATGACACACAACCCTACCTCTCATTTCAACCTGATCATCCAATGCTTACTGCTCGTATCGCAGCCAGCCTGACAGCCATTTCTGCCTGGAAGAAGTACCACCACTTTCAAATCAACTTTGCAAAGACTGAACTGCTTGTGGTCGGTGCCAACCCAACACTTCATCACAACCTCTCCATTCAACTTGGTTCGTCAACCATAACTCCCTCTAGGACAAGCCAGGAACCTTGGAGTGGTGATGGATGATCGTTTAAGCTTCACAGATCATATTGCAACAAAGGCCCGGTCCTGCAGATTTGCTTTGTACAACATTAGGAAGATTAGACCTGCTGCACAGAAGGTGCATAATCCAATTTGTCTTAAACAGGAAACATGCTTTATATTAAGGCAGTCAAAGTAACTTGTAAGATATAGTTCATGTGTATAGTTTAATGCGGCTTGCACTGTCAGATGCTCTGACAGATACTTGTGCTGTTTAATGAGTTTTACTTTTCACAGGTATATTCTCTATCTGTAAATGTTAGAAAGTCCTGAAAACATTTCCATTTTGCTGCTGCTAAACCCCTCATGCCCAAACTCTGCCTAACATTTTACTTTTGAACAGAATTAAGTGAGACATTTAAAAACTGGATTTATTTTACTTTGAACTGCACACAAAAATTGTCTACATTTTGGATTTATCAAGTCTTGATTTTGTCTATTTCTCCATTTTATACAAAATTACAGAATCATTTTAGCTAGGCTATTATAAATTGAGCAAATGTCTTATTTTTCAAATCATTTCAGTCAGTCTTTTAGGTCACAGCAGGTTTGCATATTTTTCATGCTCTTTTTTAGTGACTGTGGATCAACAACCGAAATCCACCAATATTAAGTAGCATTTTTGGAGATACAAGGTTTCTGTCCGACAGTGACGATATACTATATAGCCTGAAATCTAACTATATCGTCACCCATTGCTTTATAGTAAGTTAGACAAACAATTGTTTAACTTTATTACATACAGTAGGATCACTAGGCTGATATATACTATTTAACAAATCTCAACAGCTTGATTGATTAAATCGTCACAAAATGTAAACTATATTATTACCCAGCTCTAATCTACTAAATGTGACTATAAGGCATGAAGATATTAAAATATTATGAACATCAGCACGATTTATGTACAGCTACTTTGAAACGATGTGTATTGTGAAAAGTGCTATACAAATAAATTTTACTTGACTTGACTCAAGGCTTCAGCGTTACAGGTTACCAAACTGACCTGAATCTCTCTCCAGGTCAAGAGGTTACTGTGAGAATCAATGAAGGTGTACTGGATAAATAATTCAGCTTGATTTAAAAGGTGCTCTGCCTTGAACTGAGATTACATTCATCTATTATCACGGAATCAGTTTCAGTTTGATAAAACATTGAAGAACTTTATTTTAAAGGATGTTCATGGACGTTCAGGGCTGATATGTTAGTTGAGATACAATCAGGTGCATTTATAAACAAATGAAATGACTTAATACCTGATCAGGTGAGTGTTACCTGCATGAGGTTTGTTGGGGGTCTGCCTGCTCAGAGCAGGGGGGCTGTCGTGGAATGATGTGGTGCCATCATTGGACAGCCTGTCACTCATCTCGGAGTCTGAGCGCTGATGCATTCTGGGAACTTGCATTCGTAGTCGATGTTGCAGAGCTTTAATGAGCCGGTCTTTCTCCTGCAGTTCTGCAGAGAGTCTGGCAGACACACAAATAATTACAGAGAGAACTTAACTGTCTGAAAACAATCAGAGGGACACAGCAAAACTAATGAGTAATCAACACAACAATACCACACAAGATAAGGAGGCTGTAAAAGAGTAAGGCTAAATCCCAAATCCGATACTTTTACTTGATACTATGCATGCATTAACTTTGTGGCATATGATAAATGAGCAAAACTGGCCTTAAAATTAATTTAAGTTTTAGGTTCATTAAAAATATGTGGTTGCAGCTACCAGTCCAAATAACATACTTGGAATCGCAAAAAATAAACACTATCCTTCAAAAAGGGTCAAGTTTTAATGTTTTCAAAATAAGTCTCTTATGCTTGCCAGGGCTGCATTCATTTGAGCAAAAATACAGTAATATTGTGAAATATTATTACAATTTAAAACAACTGTTTCCTATTTGAATATATTTTGAGATGTAATTTATTCCTGTGATCAAAGCTGAATTTTCAGCATCATTACTCCAGTCTTCAGTGTCACATGATCCTTCAGAAATCGTTCTAATACGTTGATTTGCTGCTCAAGAAACATTTCTGATAAGTATCAATGTTGAAAACAGTTGTGCTGAAACCGTGATACATTTTATTTTTCGGATTCTCTGCTGAACAAAAAGTTCAAAAGAACAACATTTATCTGAAATAAAATTGCTTTACTGTCACTTTATCAAATTTAATGCAATCTTGCTGAAAAACAATCTTACTGACCTTAAAGTTTTGAATGGTATGTGTAATTTGGGACAGATTAATCACACAGTATATGAATTGGGATTGAGCCTAAATCTGGCTATAAAGACGGTCACCCAAAGACAAAATACATAAGAAAATCTTAAATGACTCTAAGAAAGATTTCATTACAGAAATCACACACACTGCACTGCACACGGGCCACTGCAGGCAGCACTCACTGGTCAATGTAATGCCGTGTACTAATGGCAAGATTCTGGTTCTGCCTGCACAAATAAACCATCTGTAGCTGCTGCTGTTCTCTGTCGCCCTCTAGCTGAGAGCGCAGGTACTGCAGCTCCTCCCACACCCACTCACAATCACTGTCAGGAAGAAGCCAAAGACTACAGCATCAAACACCAGCTGGATTAATGGGTAATAGTAGCTACAGACTCAAGTGAACACTACAGCGTAACCATGCATACTAATGGTGTGTTTCATTACTCATTTATTACATAATGCTTCCTCCTTGAGATTTTAGTATTTGTTAGATCACGGAGCATCCTTGTTAGCATATATGAAGCCGAAAGTGGTTCTCACCTGAGCATCATTTCTGACTCCGCTCCCTCCTCATTATCCAAACCAGCACCTCCTGTAGAAACTAAAGGAAAACAGAAAACACATACTATAACATTTATGGTGTATTTTTGGTTATGTTCACAATGGAAAACTAGTGATTTGCTTCTTAATATATAGTACATACTATACTATGTACCATACTACACTACAATTGTTTTAAATTGTATGTGAAAGCAGTGTTATTTTAGTATTATTGAGACACTATTATAGTTTTTTTTATAATACTTTTTATACATTTATTTTTTAAATTAATTTTATTTTTGTAATTTCCATTTGATTTAAATGTTATGTTTCAAAGCTATATTTAGTCAGTTAATAATTTTTAACATACAACTGTTTTTATTATTAATTTGTAATTATTAAAAAAAGCAATTCAAAAGTATATAATTGCACGATTTATTGCACAATACAAAAAAAAAAACACTGAACTTAAACACGATTCTTAGTGCGATTATGAAATCGCAAAAGCTGTGATTACTTTTTATGCACAGATTGTCAATGAAGTATGGCTCCAAATGCTAATCCATCTGAAAGCACTGCGAGTTTGAGTCGCTTATAATGTGCATTTGAAAAAGCAACATGCGTCAAACATCTTTCCAGACATGAGAAGCATTTATTAAACATCTTGTCCAACAAAAGACAACATTTAATAACATGTTTTTACTCCAAACTCACTTCATAATGACAGTTGAGTCACAGTCATGTTTAATCAAAGCATTGCAATCTTCTCTTTATTCAGCTACAGCTAATATTAAAAGTCAAGAATTGGAATCCAATCTGATCGTGAGGTGCATAAAGATTCTCATCCCTAGAGTCTCTGTGTGTTTGTGTACTTACCCTGCTCTAGTTTCTCCAGCAGGCCGAGACTGCGGTCCAGCTGCTCTTTGAGCTGGATACTCTGAGCAGAGATACTCTGGTGCATCTCATTGGGTTGGAGTAACTCCTCTAGAGCCCCTCTGAGCTCCAGCAGCTGTTTACGCTGTTCCACACCCAAACCACGGGACACACGGATCTGTTCCCGCAGCTCACACAACTCCCGGGCTTGAGACTGGACCAGAGACTCAATTCTGCAGAAAGAGAGGATGACATTTAATAAATGGGAAACACTTTACAATAATGTTTCATTTGTTAACAATAGCTAACTATATGAGTTAACATGAATAAAGAATGAATAACTCAGTTAATTTTAACATTTATTAATATATTATTAAAATAAAAAAATGCACGTTCATATTATTTAAAGGAACTGAGCTAACATTAACTAATAATGAATATGTTAATGATAACAAAGATGAAAAAACACAGTAACAAATGTATTGTTACCAATAAATGAACCACTAGATGAAGAAGAAATCCTGATGATGATCATGAAGATGGTGATGAAGGTTACCTGGATGGAGAGCCTGGTTGGCTGGTTCTGTTCAGGCTTCTCTCTTTCTCCAGCTCAGTGCTCAGCTGGGCAATTTGAGCCTTCATAATCTTTGTATCCTCATCTTCTTCACCTGCTGTGGGGTCAGAGGTCACACTCAGGAGCTCAGAGGACAAAGACTTCTTCCTTAGCTGTCTCTGGAGGTGCAGGATGACTTTGTGCTGTCCTTCGATCTGTGACCTGAGCTGCTGGATGTGCAGAGTGGGGTCGGCATGAGGGTCAGAGGGTCGAGGGGAGCTCAGGCCAGGAGAGCTGGGGTATGAGGGGCTGGATGCGGTAGTGTCTGGAGAAAATCGGTCCTGAGTGCCCGTGAGGACAGGAGACAGAGCAGGAACCAACCGCAAAACACCGTCCACATCTGATAGCGACATCAAACACACACACAAAGACATGAACAGGAAGACTTGCGTTAATAACAGCAATCTGAACTATGTTGGAAGGAGGTTGCAGTTCTCAGAGAAAGATGCCACATTAGTTATATTATTAAAACAGGGATAAGTAACATGGTTTGGTCATGCAGAGGAAGTGATTCAAACCATGTTAAAGCACACACACACACATGCTGACAAACATAACAAAAGTTTAAGGAAAAGTGCACCGAAAAATTTAGATTCTGTCACCGTTTACTCACCCTCGTGACTTTTACCCATAGGAAAAACCAGCACTCATTCTGCTAAATGCTTGTGTTACACGGAGTAAAGAAAGTACTGGTTTGGATTGACGTTAGAAGTGAGTAAATAATGTGTAAAACTTTATAACGAGGTCCCATTATTTATAATTATGTTAATGATAAGTTAAGTTACAGTATTTATTAATCTTTGTTAATGTTAGTTAATAAAAAAAGCAACTGTTCATTGTAAGTTCATGTTTGCTCAGGTCCATTAAATAATAATAAAAGATGCAGCTTTTGATTTTAATAATGTATAACCAAATGCTGAAATCAACATTAACTAAGATTAATAAATGCTGCAGAAGTATTTTTCATCGTTAGTACTAATTCAGTTAACAAATGGAACCTTGTTTTAAAGTGTTGGCAAATAAAGAGATTTACAATTTTGGGTGAAATACTTCTTTAAGTCACCATCTCCACAAGTGTTCACCACTGTTTATTATGAGCATGCAGTCAGTAACAGTTTTCAAACCATGGATCATCAATAGAGATAAGGGAGTCTGAAACTGCCCTTCCATGCAGAAACCCTGACATGCAGTCTTAATAAAACAAACAAAGTGTTTTCCCCCTGTCTACCTGTGCTACTGCCCTCCACTTCCGTCTCACTCCTTCCACTTGTTTCGTACCCAAGGTCCTGCGCTTCCACCTGCACCCCTTTATCATCCTGTTCACCAGGGGGTGCTACAGCACACAGGCAGGGTTGAGCACAGCAGTCCCACAGACAGACAAATGAGCAACATGCTGTCACAGTACCACAATAAACCCTAAAGTGCACTAAATGCAGTTCGGTATTGAGCAAACATAGAGTAAAAGTTTTAAACTGATGAGACATTTTTCTATAACATGCATCAATGCATCTTTTTTTTTATTTATTTTTTTTTTTTAGAAATTTAATGTTCAAATTTAAGTCCAAATATGAGTCCAAATAAAATGCAAGTCCATTTAAGTCCAAATATGATCCATCAGGCTTTTGAGAAATGTTCATGTGTTCATCTCTCAATCATCATTGTATTGCATTGCACTGCATTATATGTTTTGCCCCATACAATTAAAATTTCATCATAAAACTCTCTACTAAGACATTATGAGATATAGATTGACAACTGATATTTATATGCATTTTAAGTAGCCGGTTATACTATTAATAAAGATCTCATTGATTTACATTACAAGCTAACACAATTTCGTCTTACTTTTTGTCCATATAAATATCAGTAACTGTACCAAATTGCATATTTTTGCTCAGTGTGGGCCTCTGAATAAAACTGAGGTGTAAATTCCCACTATATTATATATATAAGCCATAAAAGCCTGAGTTATCAAATATGGTATTCAACAAAAAAGCACATGTGCAAACAACAAGCTAGATTCAGAATTTTTATGTTCAACTGACTGTGTCTTCTTACCTTTGCGCTGATCAGATTGTTTGTCCTTGTTTGAGCTGTGCAAAGCGATGACTGACTGAGCATTCGCCAGTTTCTCCTCTAATTTCTGACATGCCCTCTCCCTCTCCTTCAGGGCCTTTTGCAAACTTTCGACATGGCTGTTTCCAGGTGCATCTCCACCTCCGAGATTTTTGCCATGCCCACTAAGCTCTTTCTCGAGTTCGGTCATTTTCTGAGCACGCTCAATATGAATCTGAAGAAGCATCAAGAGGTTCTTATGAAGATTCTGGTGCGAAGAGACAGATTCCAGAACATTCTGTTGCTGTAAAGATTTGGAGCTCTCCAGGTTCTGAATGGGCGTGCTTGTCTTTTGTTGCCGTTTCCCAGTGCAGGCTGGGTCATACAGAGACTCTCTCTCCAGCAGAGCTTGCTGCAGCCTCTCCAGCCATTGCTGCAACTCTGAACCAGACAAGTTGTCCACATTAGACTGGTTCGGTTTTGAGCAAACGTCTGCAAGAGACTGGACTGCTCCTTCAGCAGCTCTAATGCACTCACATAAACAGTCAGTCAACTGTTGCTGTTGCCATGAGGGAACCTTTCCTTCCTGCGGTCGGGGAGTGTAATTCCCCTCCAGACCTTCAGGTGTGCTGTTGTGCTTGGCGGCAATAGCTGCAGTCAACTTTTTAACAGCTGCTTCTGAAGTCCAGAGCTTCTCCTGCAGCTCTGCATTCATCTTGCACTGCTGCAACAGCGACTCCTGCATTGTCTCCACTTGTCGCTGTAGGTCAGAATCAGGTTCGGGTGTCGCACCAACCTCTGGGATTTGAGGGGCTCTTGACCTGTCCTCACTTTGCTGAGAAGCTCTGACCTGTCGAATCAAGTCCTCCAGCCTCTCACAAAGAATCTTTGGGTCTGCTTGCCCAGGGATTTGGTCTATTTGGCTGCTTGTGGTGTCTACATTTTGAAATGATGCGATGGCAGACTCTGCTGTGTTCAGGCAGTCTAAGAGCTGAGCATTGAGCCTGTCTTTCTCCTCAACAGCCTTCTGAAGATCTGCACACTGACGCTGCCAGGATACATCACCTGTTTGAACGATTCCACACTCAGAGTCCAGGCTGCATGCGGTGAGGTATGCAATAGTGGACTCTGCTGCTTGCAGGGCTTCCAGGTACTCTCGGTTGAGCTTGTCCTTCTCCTGTAGCACCGCCTGTAGCTCGTCCCATTCCCGGACTTGCTGCCTCAGGCGGGAGATTAGCTCCTCCTTATCCTGGCATTCTTGATTCAGCAACTCCAACTGTGCCATGAGCTCGGATTCCAGATTCTGGTCTGCGTTCTGTCTGATGTTAGTGTTCTGTTTTGTTCCGGTGGTTGGACTCAGTCTAGCGTCTTCAACATGGTCTAATTCGAGGTGCTGAGCTGAGCTCAAAGACATCTTGCTGTCTGTGCTGTAATCAGACTCCTCCGCACCAGTCAGGTCTTTGCTCCTGGGGCGAGTGTGGTCTGAAGTCACCTCACTCAGATCCTCAGAGCTCTGCCCAGAACTCCCACTGGGCCTCACAGGTACCGGTAGCCGAGATTTTACATTTGCCTAAAACAAAGAACATTATCTTACTCATAAAATACTTTAGAAAAGACAAAGGAGGATAATCATCACTATTGTGTCCTTGGCCCTGTTTCCACCTGGATTAAGATGCGTTTTGGTCAATCTGACTACAAGTGGATGAGGAAGACATACACCGCCCTCCAAAAGTTTGGAAACGCCCTAGAAAAGTGGGGTTTTGGACAATATTGGCATGAATCCTTTTTAATTTGTGATAATTTTGCACTGATAAGGGACGACACAAACTACGAAAACATATTTTATTACATAAACAGTTTATACACAGAAAAAACTTCGATTCATCAAAATATCCACCATTAGCAGCTATCTGACCTAAACTGGGTTGTATTCTAAACTTAATTGGCAATAAATTGTTGAAGCTATCAAGGTGTGCTGACCCAAAAATCTTTTACAAACCTGGGCCAAGTTTAAACCAGTAACCAGGCATCCTAGCTGGCAAAGGGGCATGTCTGACTTTGACATGTATTTATTGGCATTATTATGTAATCAAAATGAAAATTATTATTGCTGGTCTTCAATGATAATGTCAAGTTACTTTAATGTATTTGCACCAAAAAATGATAAGTATTTATGCTGATATCGTCCAAAACCACACTTTGCCAGGGGTGTTTCCAAACTTTTGGAGGGCAGTGTACCCGTCTCATTTGTCCACTTTCAACCACTTCTGTCCGGATTTCTTCTAGGGGAGGCTCTATGGGCGGGTAAATGTTTTTTCCAGATCTTTTCAATCCAATTTACATATGAACTCACATGGAGATGACGGAAAAGCACACGAAGAACATCAGCTTTCGTTTCTGCTCTAATAGCCGCAAGACCAGCCGAACAAGGGGAGCGTGTGTTCGAAAACATTGTGTTGGTACATCGTTCATCTTCAAACCAAACTGTTTTCTTCAGCCGACAAAGTTTAAATCCCATCTGGCTAGCGCGATTCCCATAATGTTTCCGCATTAGATCAGTAGACGGAGAGTAGGTGGCTGTTTGAACACATTCGACCACATGAGAGTTTCCGCAATGAAAGCAATCCGGTTGAATGCATTTTCGACTACCTCTGGAAGTGGTTGAAAATGGACAAGCTCAAAACATTTTACACACTGTTTACACCTGTATTTAGCATCATCCACTTGAGATCCAATCGACAAAACGCATCTTAATACCAGGTGGAAACAGGGCCTTTGACTCCAAGTTGCTCCAGTGGGCTTGTCCATTTTCTGAGCACTATCAGTATTAATTCAAAGCATCTTCGAAAGGTTATGAAGATTCAGGCAGAAATGCTTTATGCTGGGTTCGAACCTACAACCCTTTCGTTTACCAACTATAATGCCAAACATCCCCTTTATTCCAGCAGCATAAATTTAAGTTGTTTGATTTATACTCACTGCATGTCTGGCCACATGCTGCTTTTGACTCTTGTTGGGTTTGGTGTATTGGCCCTGCCTTCTTTTCTCATCTTTCTCCTCCATTTCTTTCCTTTCTCTTTGTATGTTCTCTTTCTCCAGTGTGTTGGCATGCCTCTGAGAATCTTTACGGTCTGTCCGCTTTCTTTCCATGTTGCTGGCCATGCTGACCATTATTTCAGGGTTGAATTGACTTCCAGCATTAGAGGACGAGTTTCGCTGCAGCTGCTCTTTTAGCAGTCGAATGATCCTTCGGTGACCTCTGGCTTCTGAACGAAGCACCTTCACGGTTTGGTGCAAGTCTCCATGACTATCGCTTTCTCCAGAACTCTCTGCACTTTCTTTGGACTCTGTGGCGTTTTCCTCTTTCAAAAGTCCACGGAGTTCCGATGCTTCCGAGCGGAGATTGGCCACTTTCTCCCTACAGATTTCAGCAGTTAAGAGTTTGATGGGTTTTTAAAGTTTTGATTTGATCTAAAACCAAAGCTACTGTGTGAATGTCTAGTTAACCTGAACATACCTGAGTTGAGAGACTGACTCTGCCTCACAGTCTGTGAGAAGCGTTTTGAGTTCTTCTTTTTCAGATTCGTCCCTAAGGAATCTGGACACCGGTGGTACTGCACCTTCCTCTCTCTGAGTCTGTGATGGCTGATTACTTTCACTGGAATCTTCTGGAGAACACTCTCCCTAGAGATCAACACCACACAGGACAACGTTAAATACAAAAATAAGATGAGTGTTATAGTAAAGTTCAGAGCTGAAGTTCAAGATTACAGTAGATTAATACAAAACTGACTGATTTGATTGCATTAACTGTGTCTTACCTTCCTGTTTAGAGACAGTAGTGTCGCATCATCTCTAGTGGTAGGTGGCTGCTCTCTCTGTGGTTGCTACAGTAATGGGATGTTTGGTGACACATGACTTAACAACACAAAATGCCATAATGGAACAGAATAAAGAAAGTACACAGTAACGATAGGATGGGTGGCTGCAGGTGATCATGGGCCAGAAAATAAGCCAGAAAGACAGAGAGGAGATAACAGGGGTTAGCGGGGATGGAAGAGAGAGACAAAAGAGAGAGAAAGAAAAAGAGAGGAAAAAGAGAGAACTAGAGGGAGAAAAAACTACAGCAGACACATGCATAAACACTCATTCCAGCAGACAAAGACGTTACAGAAACAAATTTCTAAATAAAATCTAACCTATTGTTAACTAATGTTAGTAAACTAGAAACTCATCTACAGACATGATGTCAATCATTAACGAAACAGAAGGTTTGTGGTTAAAGGTCAATGGTCAAGAGGTTAAAAGAAGGTAAGAAATTGGGCTCCCTTTCACTACGGCATCAAAACAAATTTCAGCTTTGCACAAACATATTCCAAATAACATTACAAAACAGTTACCGGAAAATGTATTTCTAAGACTTTAATACCTTGGTGGGTGTTGATAGGTTGATAAGGTCTGGTTCTTCCTGAGAGTCTCTTGGTTCGTTACCCATAATGTCATTCTCCATCAGCACCAGCCTCTTCTGTAGTTCGGCATTTACTGTCTGGAGCTCTAAGACCTGGAAAGTGAAAGTAAAATGTAAATTTAAATAATCTTAAGTGAACTTTGATTGTCAAAAATAGTACTTTGTGGTTATGCACGCACCTTTATTCTGAGCTGTTCTACAGTCAAGTGCTGGAGCTCCTCCTCCTCTGGTCCCTCCCCCACACATATACTCATATAGGACGTCTGCTCGCCAATCAAACTCAGCGTGTCCACTAAAATCATCAGATCAATTAGCTTAAAGTCAAACATTCTAATACATAATACTAACATAACTAATTTAATTAAGTAGTTGGCAAATTATATATACAGCTATGGAAAAAATTAAGAGACCACTTAACATTGATTTCTGAACTAGGAGTGGTCTCTTAATTTTTTCCATAGCTGTATATATACATACCAGAATCGTTGGCCTGTCCAACCCCTCCTCCACGGTTTTGGATCTGCCCCAGTCGGGCTTGCAGAGAGGCGTTCCAGCGCTGAGCTTCCTCCAGTGCATCACGCATGCTCTCTAACTCTGAAGGGTTCGAACCTGCACACATGTATGTACACATACAGTTAGTGTCATTGCAAACACTATGTTTCATGAACATATGTGAATCACCCTAATATTTACAATGAAACATAGGCCTTGTTCTTTGCATTTTTTAGGCCTTTGTATTATTTATAGGACAGCTAAGAAAACAAAATAAGAAAATAGCAGGAGATGTTGAGTGTGCATAATCAGGATATGACAAACCGACTTTGTGCCACAGCATAATATGTGCACTAATCATGGCTCTGATATTTTCTGCATATTTATTTTATCCAGATGTTTAAATTAAGACTTAAGTAGGGATGCACCGACAGGATTTTTTTTTGGCCGATACAGTTTTTTTAGCAAACAACTATTGCCATGTTATTTCTCACAAATAACACAAGTGTTTTATTTCTCAACAGTTTATGTTTATTTAAGACATAACCGACTATGTTTACAAATATACTTGCCAAGACAGGCATTTTGATATAATTTTGTGTAAATTAGAAGTGAAAGAGAACTCAATTTTGTATTTGTGCGCTGTGTAAAATGCTGCTTTCTGGGTGCACACTTTGGATGTTTGCACACACAAAACTTCTCTCAGTTTGTGAATTGAGTTCTCTTTCGCATCTTTTTGCACTTGAATATTAAATTCGCAATGTTTTGATGCGAAAGAGAACTCAATTCACAAACTGTGAGAGAAGTTTTGTGTGTGCAAACATCCAAAGTGTAAAATTTTCTGTGAAGATGTTGTCAATTGTCCCGATCGTCATTCACACTGACACCGGGCAGTCCTTATTGTTGAGCCCTGCTGTATTTTGTACAGATCTGATTTTGTTTTAGCATGTATTTAATTATTTTATCCAGAGAAAAATGTGGGGTTATGCAACAGATATTATACAACTGCAGTTAATTAATAAACCATCTGTTTGTTATATCTGCCTTTTTCATGCTATAGCCGCTATGCTGATGGTTTTAAATTGATCATAAATCGAGTGTGTGAAGAGAGATGACTGCCAAATAGAATAAAACTAATTCAATTTGGATCAAATTCAAAATTATGTAGTGGGAATAAACAAGTTAAATGATCAAATAAAGATTTTGCCTGATACAAATGCATACAAAATCTAACTTTAGGTGTATATTTTTTTAAAATCCCCTGATGGTTGGAGAGGGCATTGCCATTGCAACAATCCCACAAGGAAGATGGACACAAGAGGATTAAGGGTAAATGGAGCAGAAACACAGACAGAATGTATTTTCAGCATTCAGTGTCATTAAACACTGTCTGATCCATTTTTCTTGTGCATTTATATGCAAACGCATGACTTTAAAGGAATACAGTGAGGATGTTGTGACAGTTTTGAAGACAGGTTAATGGACAGGAAAGTTAGTATTTGTATATATCTTGTATATGTTTATACAGATTATACATGTATATAAAGAAATAAACAAGCTAAAAAAGTGCAGAGGCAGGGTGGGGTGAAATTAGTAGTGTTTTAGTGTTGATGAGCCACACAGACAGTTAAAACAGTTTTATTACAAAGATTATTTTTCCTATAAATAAATGAATAACACCACAGATAAATGAATGAACACAAACAGACAGAAAACAGATGAACTGATGAAAAAAGCACAAATGATGGCAGGAAAAAAAGTCTAAACGTGACAAAGAAAGTTGAAAAACAGAACAAACATACATGCATATCAGAAGAAAGAGAAATGCAAGCTCTGATGTGAATAAAGGACATTTATGTGGAGATGGAATGATGTAGAATCTGGATGTGCTGTTATTGTGTGACGGGGCTGATATATAAAAGCCATTCAGAAAGTCAACAACCTGATGGGCAAAATAAAAAGCCTGGCCTTTGACTGGCTTTAGCCCTGCATCACTGCTGCCTGGACAAACTAAAAGGTTCTGACTCTCTGTTGGTATTTTGAGTGACTATATTCAAAGCATGAGATCTGATTGGTTGTCAGCACTCTCTGGCTGTACTGCACCTTCTCTTTGTTTGGCTCTCTGGATCTCTTTCTGTAGCTGATCTCTGAGCTCTGTGTTCATCTGGATGCCACTTTCTAGCTGCTGTCTGAGGAGTGAAACAGCTGTGAGCTCCAACTGCAGTGCCTGGAGCCTCTCAACACTGAAACAAGACAACATAAAACATCATTAAAATGCAGGTTTAAGAATACAGACATTACAATATTAGACATTTAGGTGTCACACGCACCTGTCCTGCTCTTTGACAGCTCTGATGAGGTCAGAGTAGAGGTGATGCTCAGCTCTCAAAGCTCGGTTTAACTCCATCTGCTCAGTCAGCAAATCAGATAGAGATGCAACATCCTACAAAAGGAGATCAAAATTAGAGCTGCTAATGCATTATCAGTTTAAGGAGTTGTAGTTCATGCATGAAAAGTTTGTGCGCTTTTGTACCTGTTGTTGGCGATCTCCTCCAATGATGGTTCTTTCTCTCTGAGGGGGGGAGGAGATGCTGCATTCATTCTCACCCAGTTGGGAGGCTTGATCTCGGGTCAGAGGCAGTCGGCTGTCCCCTCTCTGAGACAAACGCTGGTGCAGCTCCTGCAGAGAACCACTCCACAGAATCAGATTGTTCCTTTAGGAACCCTCCTCCTATTGCATTCTAGGATATTCACTAGTTCAGATCTTTGAGGCAGTGAGTGTTTTTTTGTGTGTGATTTACACTTACAGTAATGATTTCTTCTTTAGTTTTGAGTGTTGATGTAAGAGACTCGATATTGGCAGTGTGACCCTCTAATCGTGCCTCCAGTTCTGAGACCATGGACTGAGACTCTGCTAGAGAAATCTGTCACAAACACCCACAGTTACTCTAAAAGCTTCACACGTTGGAACACACAAATCCACACTAATAAGACACAAATAAGAGACCTTGAGCTGGTTCTCTCTCTTCAGTGCTGCATTAAGAGCTTCTGTTTTCTGTGCGAGCTCTTTCTTCAAAACTACCACTGATTTCTTACTGACTGTAGTTATTTCCAGCGTTTCCTCACTGTTTCGCCTGCTCAGCTCAGCTACAAACACACACAAAGAATACGTGTAGATAAATTTAAAGTTAGAAATGAATGATATATTGCTGAAAATACTGGCATTTTTAAAGAGATTTCCACATCAGTGCACCCTTACTCTAAAAATGCTATATTCTTGCAGGACAAACAATCTCACCTTCTCTCTCCACAAGTTTCTCCTGTAACACCTCAATGGTCTGTCTGAGCTCCAGCACCTGAGGGGGCGGAGCTTCACCCGTCTTCATTTCCAACAGGATACGATCTTTCTCCTGTCCACGCTCTAGCAACTTCTATAAAACCAAAAGAACAATATCACCTGCCATTTTACATGCATTTACTGCCACAAAATGACTATCTTATGACATTAGCATTAGCACACTAGAGCTTTTGGTGCAACTTTTGAGGATAGGGGATAGAATCGGACTTGCGTTCGGACCAAGCAATCGATCCAAGTGTGAAAGCAGCTTTGCAATCAAAAGATTACAGGTCAAAGTCTCACATTGATGAGGCCGTCCTTCTCCGCCAACAATGTACGGAATTCAGCGGTCTCTAGGTGTCCCTCCTGTGTCACTGTGGCGTTCAGTCTCTGTGCGTTTCTGAGCTGCAGCTGCGTGTCTGCTAACTGCTTGCGCAGATCCTGCAATTCAGCTGCACTATCATTCAGAGCCTTTATGTGACGCTCCGCACTCTCCTACAAAGACAAAAACAGACCGCTGAAGACATTTATATCTGTTTACATATAGAGTGAGAGGAATGTGCTCATAAGTGCATGCATCAAGCATTAGTATGTGAGTATGTATGCAGTACCCTCAGAAGCTGGTCTTTGCTGCTGATGTTGGCCAGCAGATTTTCCACAGCGGTCTGGTTCTCAGTCACTAGTCTCTCTCTGTCCTTCACCGCCTCTGACAGCATCACCTCAGTGAGCTTTAACCTCTGACTCATCTGCTCTGCAAGGTCACGTCCCTGAGACTCTGACTGGTTCATAACTCTATTGGCCATCTCCTGCAAAGAAAAAAACACTTTCACACCAACCAAACGCTGACTTCATCAAAAAAGTCTAGTGTGAAAGCGTGTGTACCTCCATGTCTCTCGTTTTGTTGTCCAGTGCTTGTTTTAAGTGTTGGATAATGGCGTCCTTCTCTCTCAGAGATCTCTGAAGATTTTCTTCAGTCTCGTCTTTACACCTCTGAAGATTCTTCAGTGAGTTCAACAGCTGCTGCAGCTCGAGATCTCTCTCCTTTATGAGAGCATCAAAACTCTACAGAAATACAAAAATAAAAAAAGGAAACCATTAGCATTTGATTTCACATTTGCTCAACACAACATCAGATCTTAAGGAAAGTTTGGAAACCTATCATGTGACAAAATGCATCATTTACCAGTGTAAATTCTCTCTTTATCACACACACACTTACGTTAATGGTCTCCTCGTTGTGTGAGAGCAGGTTGTTGAGACGTTCCACGTCTCTCTCTTTCTCTCTCAAGCTCAGATGCAGTAAATGGATCTCATTTTCTTTCTCCTCCAAGGCTGCAAATTTATCATCCAATGCTTTCTGCACACAAAAAAGAACACACACACAAAAAAGATCTCACTTTGAGTCTTGTGATCAATATTTATGATATCTGGACTGACACTGGCAGAGAAACACATTTCTGACATCAGAAACTTGAATCATTAACATATGACTGGCCACCTGGAATTAATATCTGAATTAAGCAGGCTGTTTCTCGTTCTGTACCTTTAAGACGTCTATATAAACACAAAAACAATAAATAAAGAGACACAAACCTCAAGTGCTTTTTCCTTCTCCTTCAGTCGTGCTCTCAGTTTGGCCATCATGGGATCACCTTCCTCCTGGGTTCTGTTCTTTTCCAGATCTCTAACCATGTTCATATAGTCCTGTTAAAACAGTCTGGAGTGAGTGAGGGTAAAAGTGCAAGATGTGCAATCTGTGTGTGTGTGTGTGTGTGTGTGTACCTGCAGCTGCTGGTCTTTATGATTCAAGCTGGCTGTGAGTCGTTCTATAGCATTCTGTAGTTTCTGTTCAGAAGCACGGTTTTGTTCTTGCTGTTCCAGACGCTGCTGTTCTAGAGCGTTCTCTCTGTCAGCCAGAGTGCCGTTTAGCTTCTTCAACTGGTTCTGAAGATCCTGCAGTTAACAAAAGAGGGTAAGAAGTTATTTAAATTATTATATTGCAATGTTTTGAGACAGTTATGTAGCTTGTGTCAAACATTGCACAACTAGGAGATACAGCAAAAGAAAAATTTCCAACCGCTTTCCTATAGTGTATTAATAATGTTTCTGCATGTGTCTGTGTTACTCACATTAACAGTCTTGTCTCCCTTCTTCTTCTGTTGCTGTAATTGCTCCAGCTCTTGTTCAAGCTGTAGTTTGGCCTGCTGAAGGAGGGACAGTTCCGAATCTCTGCTGCCGAGAACACGCTGCAACCTCTGGGCTTCCAGCAGCGAGGAGTGAGCCTCCGCCTGGAGCCGTGACAATTCAGCCTGCTGCTCCAGGAGAAGAGACTGCTGGTCTTCAGCACCCTGGAACACACAGAAGAATGAAATACACACTCACTCTACACAAACCCTTCACCCACTCCTATAAGAGTGATAAGCATTAACTAAGTAGCATCAAAGTAGCTCCAGATGACAATCAAATGTTGGTTCAAAGATTAAGAGTCATTACTCAAAAATGCGCAATAACACATGCCTGATATTTCTGTAATTTGGCTTTATGAAGGGCCTCTCTAGCCTTAGCCAGAGCCTTATCCTTCTCCTCAAGATCACCAGATAAATCCTCAATCTGAAAAAGAGACAAATATAGGTAAAATAGCATTTTATGGTAGTTTTTGTCATCAAAAATAACTTTAAGCTAATTCTCTGCTCTAACTGAAAACAAATTTTAAGTGAAAATCATGTCATTTAAGATTGTTTTCAAATACACTATGGAATCAGTGTCGATGTTTAACTGGGTCGTACCTCTTTTTCCTTCTCTTTGAGAACTAGAGTGAGGCCCTGGATGGTTTTGTCTCGTTTCAGAGAGTTCTTCTTCTCTGCAGCCAGTTCGATCTCTCTCTCCTGAAGCTCATCAGAAAGAGTCTGAAACACAGAAAGGAACACATATAACCTCTGCTGTTAATTTAATGACTATTTTCAGTTTAGAGATCATGCATGCACAGAACCCATTTCTGAAATGCCAGAAAATCATTTGTCGTTCGGCAATTTTAAAGTGCCTAATGCCAATTTGTATGTGTGCAAAGAGGATTTGTCTTCACCTTCTTTTCTCTCTCTGTTTCTTCTAGTGCGTGTTTGAGTGTCTGGCTGCTGCCCTTGGCCATGTTTAGTTCTTCAGTCAGCTGTCTGGTCTTCTGCTCCAATCTGCTCAGTTCATTTTGCCTATCAATTAACAACTGTAACACACACAAAAGCACATATTAAATTTGACACAAATAAAAAAAGAGGCTGTTAAGCATAATAATAGAATTCATCATTGCCCTTAATGTTCTAGGCATACGTTTTTGTCGTACTCTACTGTTTGAGTAAGCAGAGGGTCATCAAAATCTCACAGCCACTGTATGAGCAGTGTACCTCCTGTTTGAGAGGTGTGTAATCATCATTAAATTCCTCCTCCATCTCTCTCAGACTTCTCTCTACCCTCGACTTCCAAGACACACCCCTGTGGGCATTTCCACGTGTGTACAGTACTGGAATCTTGCTACCCCTGTAGCGTGGGATGGGCTGCACTCGTTGCACACTCTTCAAGAGCTGAAGTATATCAAACACCACTGTGGTCGTTTCTACGGTTCTGGGTGTTGAGTTTTTCAGTGGGCGTGTCTGTTTGAAGGGTGATGCACTGATCAGGGCATGGTCGTACTGCTCCAGAGCCACTGATTGGAGGGAAGTTGACCGTGATATCAGAGCGCTCTTTTTGTGCACGACGTCCAGGTAGTCTCGACTAAGAGAGCGAGGTCGGGCTCCCGGCCCACCAGTTGTTCTACAACGTGTGTCGCTGCTCTGACGTGAACATGAATTTAATTTCAAACGGTGCGAGCGATCTGTTCCTATTCTACTAAGAGGCTCTAGGCTCACACACCTCCTTAATTGACCTTTGAACTTCTCCTGTCGGTCATTTCCCACAGAAACAAGCCTTTGACTTCTTCCTGAAGTATTCTGCACGTTGTCAGTCCGTGCTTGCCGCTGCTTTGGTTGAATCGGTTGAGGTCGCTGAACGCATTGCAGCCGTTTTGGACTATGTAAACTTGCTCCAGTCTGAACTTCCTGTTCGAGAGGTTTCTGCGATGTGTTTCCACCTAGTTTGGTTGGGTTATGTTGTCTGTATTTGTTGGTGATTTGCGTTTTCAGTCCATCTCTCTCCTTCTGCAGCCGCTGCAGCTGAGCAGCATGTGTTTCCTGCAGCTGTTCAATGGCGACATCGCATTGCACGACGCGCTCGAGCAAGAACACACATTTTCCGCAGAGGAACTCGCTGAAACCGTCCCGTTGCAACTCCACACCCAACACATGGGAGAGGACCACCGCCAGCCTCAGACGGCCACATGCACTGAACAACCAACGACACTGACCGCCCTGCACGCATACGCCGCATACACGACATGGGTCACGCATGTTCACCAGATGAAAACTCTGATACCACTGACAAACAAACACACTTCAAAAACATAGCATCGCACACATGCTATCGTTCCATCCATCTGCCTTTCCGTCCGTCTTGCTCTGCACTGAACTAACTGTGCTCTGCCCACACACAGATTTAAACCCTCTAATCCACAAACACACACAGGAAATCCTTTGGGTGATGTGCACAACGTCTGCTAACACACACACACACAGATTAATCCACTCAGCTCAGCGGGAATCTGATGAGAAGAGGTGTATTTGGGCCACTGATGCTCAAGCTGTGCCTTGGGGATGCTACAAGTCATGCTGGAACATGTTAGTAGGGGTGGGAGAAAAAAAGCAATTCTCTCTTCAACGATTCTGAATTGCTTTGCTTAATGTTACGCTTACAATGTGCGGTTATTTCAGCGTTTTCCCTTCCAAATGCTTACAAAGGCATCATTTATGCCATTTGGAATGCAGCGTAAGCAGTTAAATACACTTGCATCTCAAAATTATATGAAGCAAAATGACAAATAACAATTAAACTTAAGATTTAAAGTCAGTAAACTAATTATTAAAGGTCCAGTGTGTAATATTTAGGAGGATCTATTGACAGAAATGCAATATAATAAACATAACTATGTTTTCAGCGGTGTATAAAGACCTTACATAATGAACCATTATGTTTTTATTACCTTAGAATGAGCCATTTCTATCTACATACGCCACGGGTCACCTTACTTTGATTCTCCATTTTGCGCCGCCATGTTTCTACAATAGCCCTAAATGGACAAATTGCTCATCGCTTGACTGGCTACTCTCTTCCGTCTCAGACGACGACATCTTTGTCTTGTGTCGGCCACCGTAGCTTCTCAATGTGCTTTGAAAGGGAAGGGTGAGCGGTGGACTGAGCTGTTGGTTGCAACTCGCAAAATCACTGCTAGATGCCACTAAAATTTACACACTGCACCTTTAAAAAAAAAATGTAGATCAAGAATTGTTTGGAATCGGAACTCAACTCCCAGAATCAGGATCTGATCGTGAAGTGCCTAAAGATTCCCACCCCTAAACAGTTTATTACTTATTTTTGATGATCTGAACAAAAGACCCTAAGTATTAAACTTTGGTGCGTAACTTGTGTCATGCTACAGGCATGAATGACATCTTAAATTGTGCAGTTTGAGGACAGGTTTTTACTTTTCACCAATCAGACTTACAATGTTTACCTAGCAGATAATAAAGAAGAAAATCTCACAGACTTGCATTGAAAGAGGGACCTGAGCCAAATATAGAGACCACATCACACTAACTTGAGAGTTACCCTAGCATGAGAACCTAGAGTGATTTGTTTTTAATGTTTGATTTCCATTTGCAACAGACACAGACTGCAGCCAACCTGCTAATCCAGCTTAGCACATTGCCCTTCTAGAGGGCTCACACACTCTTTGACCTTTCCAGTCATTTTTAATTACAAGATCAGATTTAATAATAATTTTATAAAGATTTCTCAGGGTTTATCAGGGACCAAGCTTTTAAAGAGATAGATTTGAACTATTATGCTTGAGTGCACAAATGTCTATAATAAATCCTAAAATATGAATGCTGCTAAAAGGATGGTTCAGCATTCAAAGGCCGCATCCCCCTTTCTCCTTTTAACACAACTTTATGTCATGTAGGAAATAGCTAGTGACATGCCGCCCAATGAATCACACAGGCCGATATCATTATGTTGGCTTGCTTACAAACAAGTTTTACTCTATATAAGCACTCACAAAGAGGAACACTCTGGTGACATAGTGTGAATAGTTGTCAGCTTACCTGTTTGTCTCTTTCTGCATTTTCTCTCCCACGGTCTAGTTCTTCCCTAAGGACCTGTAAAAACAAAAATAACAAAACATCATTACTCAGTGTTTGTTCATGTGTGTTTAAGTTAGCATAAACATTGGTCTAAAAACGCCACTGTTGTGCTTTACAAAACTAAGAGACTAACCTGTAGCTGACTGTCTTTTTGGCCAATCAGGGAGTTCAGCTGTGTCATCTGCTCGCCTATTGGCTGGTCCGGTTCATTCCTCCGAAGCTCTCCAATCATGGCATCTTGATCTTTGAGTGTCACCTGCAGCTGCTCAATAACACTGTGGAAAACATATCAGTGCAGGCATATCAGTGATTTTCAGAATTAAAAGTTACACTATGTTAATGAAAAAAGGTCTTTCAGCACTTTAATTTCTTTCTTGATCACCTCTCCTTCTCCTGAAGGGCTTTCTGGAGCTCACAGACCCGTTCAGGGGTGGAGCCTGAATCAGCTGAGGGCCTTGATTGGTTGGCGGTGTGTTGCTTTTTCTCTAATTCAAGATTCTTCAGCTTCTGCTGTTCAGCAATGGTGGCCATGCTTTCCAATTCCTCTTGGGCAGCTTGCAGAGACTGAAGAGAAAGCCAGGGCAATGACTAAAGATGAAGAATATATTCTCAACCATATGCTACAAGCATTGTGGGGTTTGTTTTACCTCCTCCAGCTCTTGAATCCGAGTGTTGAAAGCTTCTCTGAGTGACTCCATTTCTCTGTGCATCTTCTCTCTGCCATCATCAACAACACCTCGACTGGCTAAACTCTCTAGTGCTTTCCTACACACAAACACATACCGTTTAGATCAGTGTCTTACATCCTATACCTTCTACATGTTTTCAACTACAAATATTTGACCTGAAAGCCCAAATTAGTCATAACCAAGTGTTTCCAGTACAGTGTTAGGGCTCGTTCACAAAGAGCGTGTTTTTGCTTTGAAAACCATGAGACAGGCAATGGAATTTGGAAAAAATGCAAGGTCTCTCTACAACAAAATAAATAAATACAGAGTGAAAAAAAAAAGCAAGGTCTCAAGATGCGTTGATTTTAACTTGAGCGCTGCGTTTTTAAAACGTGTCATGCACGAGATGTTGCAAAAGATGGTCATACACGTCTGTCTAGCACGTTTACATAGAAAAACAATGGAAAAGTAGCGAGTTGGAATGGAAAAACACGTTCTGTGTGAACTGACCCATAATCTCATCACTGACAAAAATTGTTTCAAAATGTTAGAAAATGTGGATCTGTTTATAGTTTGACACACGTTTTAATCACTTTGAACATTATTGTCATCAAAAAATTTTTTTTTTTACATTAAATGCCATTTCAGTAAAACATAAATATGACAAAATATTGTTTTTGCTTTTAAAACAGACAAAAATCCCACTTATTTCTTTGTCCCAATTAAACAAAATATTGCCACTTGGTAATGAAATTACAGCCAATCAGAACAATTTGATGTTTTAATGGCTATGTGGAATAGGATTTTGGACTGTAGGTGGACACAATCCATCAAAAACTGAAACCAAGAGTCTTATCACATGTCAAAATGTCTTATCACACGGCTTTATTGCTTGACACTGTAACATGTCACACCAAATTAGGATGGATAATTAGTAAAAATAGGAAGTGAACATGTAAGCAGGACTTACGATGCAGACACAAGCAGTTCCTGTTTCTCTGCCAAATCTCGTTTCATTGACTCAACCTCCACCTTCAGCTCAATGTTCTACACACACACAGATATAAAAGTTACTAAGTCAACAAAATGAGGTCACTGTGCATATGACTACTACTTGCATCAATATGCATTGATGAACAATGTTATATTTGTGCACATGTGTGTTTGTGACAGTGTGGGTCAGTCACCGTTTTGTAAATGTCCTCTGTGGAGTCGTCACATTTCTGCTGCACACGTTCTTCCAGAAAATATATCCTGAGCTTCAGGTTAAAGTTTTCCTTCTTCAAAGCTGTGATTTGCTGCAAGGGAAACAGAAAATACTCTCAAAATATTTCTTATACACACACACAGACAATAGAAACAATGAGAAAAAAGGAATGGATTGAAATTTACAGCAATTTTTAGCATTTTTACCACAGCTCTCTTAGGACATTCATGAGAGTTCACCGTAGTGATGCTAGTCAGATCATTTAATGATCCAGTTCACAAAACTACAAAGACCTGGACAAAACCTTCTCCATCAGAATTTTTATTCTGCCTGAACTATCCCTTCACACTGAACCTTTATGAATATTCAGTTCATCCTCATTACAATATTCAGACTCAATCATGAATAAACATGAGCAGAGCTGTTCATCAAATAACTGAATTGCAGAAAAAGTGCAAGAAAAGGGGAAATGGGGAGGGGACGAGAGCTAAAAGAGAAACAGAGCGACTATAACAGGCTGTGTGTGGGTCAGTAATGAGGGTTGGCATGAGTGTGTGTGTAAGAGAGGCTGGCAGGGCAGTGAACTGTGCGTCATTGTACTTCGAGCGTTTTTCACTTCAACATCTGGGGCAGAAAGAGGGGGAAGGGAAAGAAAGAAATACAAATGGAACAAGAGAGTCTGGAATAACTACAGACACCACAGTGATGGGCAGTTGTACCTTCCTCTGAAAGGTCTCTGTGTTTCTAAAGCACACAAACACACTTTCTCTCTTTCTCTCTCACACACACACAGCCACAGGAATGCACACAGATCTTTATCTCTGTAAAAAGAAATAAACCCTTTCCTTAAATGGACAGGCAGATATTCTATACCAGAATATCATGTTTGGCACAAAAACCAAAATAGTTGCATGCTAACCCATTAAAGGGTTAGTTCACCCAAAAATGAAAATTCTGTCATTAATTACTTACTCTCATGTCGTTCCACACCCGTAAGACCTTCGTTCATCTTTGGAACACAAATTAAGATATTTTTGATGAAATCCGAGAAATTTCTGAACCACACATAGGCAACAATATCATTGCACCTTATGAGGTCGAGAAAGGTAGTAAAGACTTCGTTAAAATAGTGCATGTGACTAAAGTGTTTCAACATTAATGTTATGAAGCGATGAGAAAACTTTTTGTGCGCAAAACAAAACAAAAATAATTACTTTATTCAACAATTTCTCTTCCCTGTGAGTCTCCTACGCTTTTTACGTTATAGACACAGTGCAGCACTCCCATGTTTATGTCGGAACACCGACTCATTATTGGCTGGCTCCTGCGTCATGCTGCTCATGTGAACACTGTTGGCCAATACTGAGCCGGCGTTCAGACGTAGAACACGGAAGCGCTGCACTGTGTTTACTACATCAACAGCATAGGAGTTTTGTTTTTGCACACAAAAAGTACTCTCGTCGCTTCATAACATTAAGGTTGAACCACTATAGTCACATAGAAATTTGTGTTACGAAGATAAATAAAGTTCTTACGGGTGAGGAACGTCATGAGGGTGAGTAATTAATGACAGAAATTTCATTTTTGTGTGAACTAACCCTTTAAAATGAAGCTCAATATCATCAAGGAGACTTAAACTGATAACAATGAGAATGTTTACACAAAATTATTTATTTATTAGCTTATTTAAACTCATAAGTGTTTAGATCCAAATCAGTAAACAAAAAAATGCAAGAACATATTTTTTTCCAGATTTTAATACCTCCAGTTGTGATGTAAAAAATTTTTGTTTTAAAACAGCGTTTTAAAATGAAAATGATTCTCGTCTACACTGGCATTTTTAGAAACTATCTACACTATACGATCAAAAACGCATGTCACATGTCACATTCATGCACGCTGAGCATGCGTGTACAAGTGTAAACAGTTGCCTCTTATGCATGAAGGCAGCTGCAGTTTTAAAAAATGCAGAGTTTAACTGCACAACAGCTGCTAAAAATGACAACAAAGCCAGCAAAGATTGCAGTTCAGTCTCCATGTTATTGTTTATACGGTCGTCAAGGATACGCAGAGTGAACATGGGCAGCAACACCATCATTTTCAAAAGTCTCCGTTTTGCTTATATAAAAAAAATCATGTAAGAATAAAGAATATAAGCACACTCAATGGCTGTTTCAAAACCTTGTAAGCTGCCTATCAAGACGTAAATTTTGGCATCATAGGCACAGTTGCCTAAAAAGGCTGTCTAAAATCTGTATCTTCATTATAGGAAAAACAACAAAAGCAAATATTCTGATTCAATTCAAGATTTGTTGTTGTACTTACGTTCTCGTAATCTTTCATGGTCAGAGCTTTGGCTGGAGACATCCTCTGTCCTGGAAACAGAGGCGCTGCAGATGACAAGACAACAGACAGACGAATGAACAAACACGCTTCTGTTTAGTCCAGAAATGATCATTGTCTCACTTAGTATTTCAACCTTTGAGGCTTTGATGAAAACCTGATTATGACCATGTGGTTAGGTACGCAAGGACAGACTTCAGAGAGAAATACAACAAGTGTGTGAGACCATGTGTGTATCTTCATTAGAGATTTAAAGGTAAAAGGCTGGAGGGAGGAACAAATATCTGCTGCTTTTCATCTCATTCTTTTACACAACAGTCTCTGTAACTCAAGATTATTATTGTCCTAAATGTGCTTACAATTACATATATCTAAGTGCTTAAAACAATCAGCAAAATAGTTAAAAAGCATAAAGTGTAGCCTATATTGCATCAATATACTTATTTATTTGTGTATTCATATTATGTTCTGCAAGCTCCACGACTGTTGTGAAGAGAACACGAGAAAATGAATTTGATCCAATATCGTGATGTATTGAATTGTGACATGTATCGATATCAATCGTGAGACAGTTGGCGATACTAGGGCCCTATGATTTCCGCGATGCAGAAAACACGGACGGAATGACGGAATCCAGTCATAAAAACGGAATTTAGTATATAACGTAGAATGTCATGGAATTTGTCAAATTTTTGATGAATGAATAAAAAGCAGGTCAGTACACTTAAATAAAATCGCGATATAGACTAGTATCCGTGAATATTAAACCCCAAATAGACTATTTAAATATGAACCCCTGCATGTCTTTGAAATTAATGACGCAGAAGTGTCATTACACACACACACACACATGCAAGCATGCATGTACGCACATAGACTATGAGGAAAAGAACGCACAAAATTCATCCCCAGAGCCGCTCTGAAAGTCACTTCATCAGCATTTAACCGCTTCGTTTATTGTCATAAACACAGAGAAACTCAAAGCTCTTGGCAACCCATCAAATTAAGTTCTATTTAACTTGACAGAAACATATTAGTGTTGTACAGTAGAATTTAGATAAATTAATTTAATAATAAATTATTAAATTTTAACAGTAAAGCTCTGTTGTGCAACAAAAAAGTTTAATTTCATGAATAAAAGATAAATTAAATGGTACGCGTTCATTTTATTGCCAGAAAAATTAAAACACGGAACAGAATTTCTGAAAAATAAAACAAAAAAATCATAAAAATACCTTTTTTAATTAATACATTTTGTTTTTTTTAAGAATTCAATTAATTAGACATGCTTTTTGATTATTAAAATGTAATTAAACCATTAAAATGGAATCCAGAAAAGTTAAAACAGAAAACAGAATTTGGTAAAAAAATAAATAAATAAATAAAATAAAACATATCATTGGGCCCTAAAAAAAATGTAATTTTTTGTTAACCTTTCAATAAATTGTTGGTAACTTAGATAAGTTTCAATGTTTCCATTGATTAGACATGCTTTTTGATTACTAAAATTTAAATTTAACCATTAAAATTAAGTCCAAAAAATCCAGAAACATTAAAACGGAAAAAACGGAATTTGGGAAAAAATTAAATGGATTCCATAGGGCCCTACGATACCTAGCCCTAGTCATGTGGTGCTCACAGGATTATAATAACAGATAAGAGGGAATGTGTACCTGTTACGTTGTCCATGCTGAAATCGCTGCTGCTCAGAGACTCTGGCAGTCTGGAAATACTGCAACATAAACACACAAACACAACACAAAGAGACAAACATAAGTTTCACAGAGACACACTCAGACAACATAAGCAACATCAAGAATAATACACTGAAACCACAACTAATCTCAAACCTGTCAGCATTCATAAGAAATAGGTGCAAATATCCAGCGGTTACACTGAATACTACAGCATCTATTCTATTTTACTGTCCAGCTCATGAAAACACACACAAACACTGAGAGAATGGAGAATGCATATATCTGTGGATGCTATTCATAACCCAACCTCAAGGCTGGGAACAGGAGCAGAAATAATGTGTATATGTGTGTGTGTGTGTGTGTGTGTGTGTTATCATAACTTTAAACTGCAGCTCTGGCTACAAGCAAAAGCATGATGTAAGCAGGCAGAAATTAATGTGAATGTACACAGCATGTTTATGTCGTGTGTGTGTGTGTGTGTGTGTTTGCTGTGACTCTTGGCTTCCTAACAAGTTAAATCCCCTTTGCTCCTCTGACAGTCATCCAGACCTATGGCAAGCCTATTAGGACACTCGGCACACTGAACTTACATAAGATGGAGCAGCTGTCAAACAGAAGAGTCTCGCGAGTCAAAGCATTCTGCATTATTTAATTTCTTATAAGCAATGTTCACAACAATTTTCACTTTTTGAAACAGTAATAAATAGCCAAATTGTTAGACTAAATAAGACTAAATATGAATTTATGAAGGGGTCCTTGATTATGATTTCACTTTTTTAACTTTAGTTAGTGTGTAATGTTGCTGTTTGAGCATAAACAACATCTGCAAAGTTACAACACTCAAAGTTCAATGCAAAGAGAGATATTTTCTTTCACAGAAATCACTTTTTAAGGACTAAATGGCTGGTAGGGACTACAACGAGCCTCTTCCCAGGTTAAGTGACATCACAAACCTCTACATTTACATAAACCCCGTCCCCGATAACACACAACAAAGGAGGAGAGGCCATGTTTGGCTGCTTTAGAGAAGAGGAAGAGCTGTTGTAGTGGAGTGTTGTTGACATGCCGTCATTTTACACCGGACTGCTTCACAAACGAGGGTCAATTCAACACAAAAGATGAACATGACGGCACATGCTAGTGAATGAGTTGAATCAACTCCATATCAACTATATACATTTATCTATAAACTGTTCATAAACGTCCAGTTTCATTCTAAAAGTTGTAACTTCTTCCTGACTCTCTCCATCAGTGTCGACTCCGGTTTGAACAATGTAAGGCTGAACACCGTTACTGACAATCCTCATTTTGGCTGCGTGAGATTCTCCAGCTTTGTTGTTGTTGAGCTGTTAAAGCTCCGCCCTCTTCTGGAAAGTGAGCATCTCGTTTGCATTTAAAGGGACACACACAAAAACTGTGTGCTCACACCCAAATAGGGGCAAATTTGACAAGCTATAAAAAATGATCTGTGGGGTATTTTGAGCTGAAACTTCACAGACACATTCTGGAGACACCAGAGACTTATATTACATCTTGTGAAATATGCATAATGGGTCCCCTTAAATAATAATGATAATTATTATAGAAATTTAAATCGGATACTTAAGAATAAATTATCAGTCCATCTCCAGTTTAAAACCATTCAGCAGAATTTTCTCTCTAATCAGCTTGAAAATGTGTAAAAAGTACATATCAGCATCAGCCACTAAAAACCCCCAACACAACCCTCAAATCATCCTATTTGTGTTTACCTAACAGTAACAGAAACAAAAATGCAACCTAAAAATATAACAACTTCCATAATATACATTTAGCACCCAATTCATGTAGAGTAAACAATGCATCTGTTTATTGTAATCGACAGTATTTTGAGCAGGATAGATGGAGCCAAACGGATGCACCACCTTCGGCCTTTCCACAACACAACACATCACAGCCAAACAACTTCCTCTTCTCACGTTTTCCTGCATTGTTAGCATTGTGCTAGCCACAGGAAGACACACAAACTATTATATACGCTATTTCATAAGTATACATACGAGTCAGAGTTTCAGAAACATATCTGAATTGGTTAAAAGCTGCTATCAGATATCAGGGAATTAAGCAGCTGACTGATATCAGCTTTCATCTTGTGTTTCCCCACAGGCACACCAGCTGCTTTACAAAAGTGACACTACAATGACACAACCATCAAGACAGCACAGACTGATCTCTAACTTGACCATCAAACCCAAGAGTCCTTCAACTCTTGACCATTAAAGACCTCCTGAACTTGACAAAGTCATAAAGCATCATAACATTAGTCTAATGCAGATCTACAGCACTAACTCTATACACAAGCAGAACAGGTGTAACAGTGTAATAACCTACCTACATCAGTCCTTCATGGTCACATGGCCACAAAAAGGTAAAAGACAGATATTAGCGCGTGAGATAATAAACAGGAGCGCTTTTCCGCTATGTGCCGTTTCCAGGAAGGAAGCAGTGTGTTTTCTTCTTTGACAGCGCATGATCAACTCATAACTGCAGCCAGACTCCCTCTCTCTCTCTGTCTGTCATCATTACTCAACTACATAACTAATGCCACTTCAGGGACAGAAACTATATGCGAACTGCATTCTGTGCACCAATAAACTAAATAAGATCCTCTCATCTGGTTGCATTGCATTGCATTCAATGCAAACGATTTTGTTTACTACATGCACTTGTATTTAATACATAATATAAACAATTTAATGCATTGCACTTGCATACAAAATGTTGAATAATCTAATGATCCCTCCTGTCAAGGTTTGTTTATCAGGGATTGTGCATGTACAGACTGTCCAAGGTATTTTTAATATGTATTTGACTCCTGAACACAGTAAACAATGTCAAAAACAGACTCATGTGCCAAGATGATTTAGAGATCAAGTCCCTGCTATATTTAACACAGGGATCATGTGTGTTTTGTTTTTAACACGGTGGCAATGAGACTCAAACTAATGCTACAAAAGCATTCAGACTACTCCATTTAAACACAAAATATCAATGCAAAATAATAAACATTCATAAGTATACTCATATTATAACCATATTGATTTATGAATTAAACCTGAATCAGTCTTTGTAGCTGTCAAGAACACACATTAACTGTCAGACTGATGGAAGTGAAAACAAAAGCATCCATGCGTAATATCTGAGATAATACTCGTATTCACTAAGGAAATCAGCGGTTACGTTAAATCATACAAATATAAATGAAATATGTCTTACTTCTTTGGAGAATAGTTTAATGTAACTGTTACCTTACTGTAATAGAAACATATTCATATGCTCACAGTGGTTAAAATTAGCTCATATCTAACTTAATTTATCGAGGTGACCTACAGTAAACATTTTTAAATTCTAATGTTGAATAAACAGAATTAGAAAACTGTTGAATTAAATGTTTCCCTTCAAGCTAACATGCTAACGCTACCTGACAGACTGACAGAAATTTAAAAAAATAAACCGCTTCACCTCAGATTGATGTCAAACGGCAGCGTTTGATCCTCTCCGACCACAGAATCCATTCTGGATCTAAATAATAGTGTCTTGTTTTATCCGTGAACAATATTTCTCTCAAAACATGATGTCCGTTGTGTTATTTTTGAACTGTGAGCGGTAGATTATGAATGTAATTTCAAAGCAGACGTTGGAACCGCCATTTTAAAATCCGTGACATCACCATACGAGCTCGCGCAAAGTTTAAGAAGTTGGGCGGTTCACAAAATTCCGCTTGCCTTATAAATATTAAGTAGGTAGTGTTGAATACTATGTGGCAATCTATACATATTAATTATATTATGCTGATATCGCCTGATAACCTTCCAATGGCGAGGGATTATTCGTAAATATTAATAAGGAGAAGCTTCTGAGGAGTACAAGTATGCATAATCTCCCCAGATGATTGGACAGATACATTCGAAAGACCGCCTCTGCTTCACTCCTATTGGCTGTCGAGTCAATTATCAAGCGTCAGGCTGTACGCAAAGAAATAGCTGCGTCCTCCAGAGGCTAATGTTGGATTAACGTAGTTTGTAAAGAGACTATTTGCTGCCATCTGCTGGCAGGAGCTAAATACAGAATCAGAAGAGCTATAAAAACAAGAACAGTTGACATAAAAAAGGTAGCCTACACTTTTTACAATTAAATAATAGAACATGTTAGAAGAACGAAAAAGTATTTCCTCAAGTAAAAATGTCGAGCTAATCTCATACCATATTTCTACAACAGCCATAGGCTATATTATATGACAGGGAAAGGAAGAGTTTAAACTGCTTTCACTAACCAAGTGAGGGTTTAATGAGAAGCTGCAGTTCAAGTTCAACAGTTAAAAATAAAACAGTTGTAGCTCCGACAATGAGATGGTCACTAAGTTAAATGAGATGGTCAAATAATGTATAATACCTGGAAGTGGTCTCCATCATGCTTTCTTAATAATACAAAGATATGAATGAATGAGCAGCTCTATTTCAATAGCAACTTTATGTGGCCTATTCACACCAGTTTTGGTATTACTTTAAAGACAGAGAGAGACATTCAATGCATCCCTACTTTGTAAAATATTAAATATGCTATTAAATATGTTTTCTGTACCTGTAACAGAGCAATGGAGACTTTTGCAACTGCATCTTGTGATGGAACAAGAATGAACAGATAATGTCTCATTTCCCTTTTATGTCTGCTCAAAAAGAAGGGTTTTGCACCCTAGTAGCCCACATCAAAAACAAGAGATTGATGCTTGACCCCCTTCTACATACACACACCTCTATAACTCTGACTTCTGTCAGGAAATGCTGCATCGTGGCACTACATCACTGTCTAAATCATTAACATTCTCTGTCGCACATTTAACCCCCAACAATTAATAATTCATTTATAAATCACAAATATTTTAATTATAGTAGATGTTTCATGTTCCTTCTAGTCTACACTGATGTTTCTCAACAGGGGCGTCCGGGGACAGCGCTGGAAGATTTTTACCTCAACCTCAACATTGCTAAAGGCTACAGCAATGAAAATCATTAAAAAATGCTTAAAAGGTTTGCAAATCAATTTATTACATTTATTGTCAAATCAATTAAAGGAATCCTTGCTGTGTGAAGTGGGATATCTGAGAACTGTACAGAAAATAGATATAAACTATACAAGTTAATGTAAAGTCCCAGGATTGAAAAAACAAAGTCTGTGTGTTAAAAGGCCGATGTGGACACAAGTGTGGTCTGAATGTCTGTGTGCTTTCGTGAAACGTGTGTCTGACTGTGGTTATGTGGGCTTTACTGAGAAAGAAAAAAACAACCCGATCTCCTGGAACTGCACATGCATTGCATGAATTCATGCTTTCATGTGGCGTGCTCTTTCAAAGAAAGTCATCTTTTATGAAAATTCACCTATTGACTGCCTAGCAACAGCATTTTAACCAACACAATCAGCTGACACATTGCAGCAGCTTATTTATGGTCATGTAAGTAGGAGTTTATATAAGTGTATATTGTCTTGGGTATGTTTTTTTGTAGGCCTATAGTTTAAACGGTCTGTTGACTAGTATAATGTGCTTCAAAGGGTTAGTTCACCCAAAAATTGAAAATTTGGTTCCTCATGTCATTCCAAAGCTGTAAGACTTTCATTTTCTTTTCTTTTTTTCAATTTTAATTTTGGGGTGTTTCAATGAATTTTAATTTTTCAAGTGCACTTCACCAAATCTTTCTAATTTAATAACTAAAATCATATTTTCTTGATATGAAATTTAAAAAAAAATCATTTTGGACATTTATACATTTTCTTTCAAAATGTCATCAAAGGCATTATTTCATTAAATATACTGTAGATTGTTAATCAGTTCATGTGGACTGGAACACTTCATGTCTGGATACACATATGGCTGATTTTCTATTCTTTCCTTTAATGATCATACCTGTATGCTATGGTTCTTATAATAAAATAATTTAAATAATATTTTCGATACACTTCAATACACATTTCTTACTTCCATGGCTTTAAAGTTAAGCATATGATGGCAACCGAGGTCAAAATTGGTAATGGGGAAATAACTGTCTGTTAGAACAAACTACTACAAACTTCCATTACTAAATTCTGTATAAAAACTCCCATCATGCACTGCAGGATCAATAATTATTGTCACCACTGTAATAATTGTGCATTTTCAGAAGTGAAACATGACGATAGCATTTGTTTGTTGCATTTCTGTAGTAGTCAAACCTCGGTCAAGAAACTAAAGAAAATGAAAGATACCTCTTTGTAATGGCTTTTCAAGCTGCTCTGCTTCTTCAATCTTTTGATTCAACAATGCGCAAGTGTTTACTGTGAAACACTACCGCACTTGCTTAAAAGCAAATTATTTTAAAAACATAAAAGGGTCAAGAGCACAACTAAAGCAAACACTGACTTCCATGATGGTGGCATCATTTTTTGCCCAATAAAACATCAACATATAAACCTCTGTTAATTCTCTTCTTCTGAACTTCTGTAGAAATATGACAGTCAAAATGGTTAGTGATAGGTAAAGCTAGAAAAGCTGTTTGTGGAGTTGTTTAATCAGATCTTTAGGGATTAAATGTCTTTTCAGTTGATTTCATTTAAGGATTTGGCTAAAATCAGTTGCAGTTCTTGTGTTTCTCTTTTCTTCAGTGATTCTGCTTGTTAACAGCAGGTGTTCATCACTAATGCTCAATCATCACTTAATTAATTGCTTAATTATCTCATTAACTTTAACTCTGCTTCAGTGTTATTTTAACACTATTTAGAGAGGGACCAAATGTACTCTGAGCAGAGTTAATTAAATAAAATAATAATAATAAGGAATACTTTGTTTTATTATTTCAATACACTTCAATACACTCATGACTTTAAAGATAAGCAAATGATTTCAGACAAGACAATCTTTATAATGCACTGTAATTTATCAAATTGCTCCTGATGTGGGCCCTTGCTGCTGGATTCAGTGCAGCAGGAAGTAGGAGAGCAGAGAACGGCAGAGGAACAGGAAGCTCTGGGAGACACTCTGAGCACCGTTAGATGTGGATCTCTGGGTGACACTCTGAACACGGTTACATGTGGAGCTCTGGGTGACAATCGGAGCACTGTTATATGTGGAGCTCTGAATAGCACCGTTACACAGGTTCCCCTCACAGCATGTGATGTTTCCATGAAATCCTAAAATCGTTCCTGGCTCTTGATCACAGGCAGATTTCGATGCACATCCTTTCGTAGCCGCTGACTGATGTGAAGAAGGTTCTGTTAAAAAGAATGAAAACAGAAGTGCAGAGGTGATGTGCCAAACTGGATGCGTATAAAACATTTCTGATTTTTTCCATCATATTTTTATGAAGGCAACTGACGTCAAAATTGAAAAGAAAAGAAATGAAAAGAAACTACTACAAACTTCCATTATTAAATTCTTACCGAATGCAGTAAAGCAGTACTCTTCATTCCCCCAACAACTGATTGTTTTTGAGCAGTCCTCTTCATCACAAGTGAAACATCTCTTCCCATTGGGGATATGAGAGAACGAAACTGCAAGAAATATTTTCTTTTTATTTCTTTATTAAAAAATATAACATTTCAATCGACCTACATCTCAGCTGTGGGATTTACATTAATGTGTATTGAAAAAAATCTTGCAACATTTATATATATAGTGTGCAAAAGTCTTAGGCACGTCAGTATTTTCACCCCCCAAAAGAGTTTTAAGCCAGTTGTTTATATATTTTGCTGCAGTGTGTCAGTAGGAAATATCAGTTCACATTTCCAAAACATTCATTTTGCCATTATTTGTAATAATGCAGTGAGATTTTTTTTAATGCACAATAAGTCTGACAACAGCCAGTGCTCCACACGGAGATCTGATCTCATAAATAAAATCCATTTATGACATTATTTTTTAAAGCATCCTCACTTTACAGCATTTTTACACAAGTGCCTAAAACTCTTCACAGTACTGTAGCCTTGCAGGTCGGTTTCTTCAAGCATTTGAAGACACGGCCACAGTTCTCCTGGATTTAGTTTGTCTCAGTTTCATCTGTTTCTTCATGTAATCACAGACAGACAGTCAAATATAACATTGCAAATATGCAATCAAACTACATTTCATTATTATTATTTTTTTATTTTTACACAAATTGTGTATTCATTAATATTAAATAAAAATAAATATATTTTTGGATTGTCAGACCGGGGAAACAAACACATTTTCCTTAACGAGAGCCTTTAGCCAAATAATCAGCCCTGATCCACTTAGCAAACAGATTTGATCACTAAATTATGCTGTACCAGTTTATAGTGATGCACAACTCTAACATCTACAACAATATCTTACATACATTAATTATACTTAGTTCATGGTCAAATAAAGGATGATACCTGATGATTGTCGATTGCAAAGGTTGGTGTTGCAGCATTTGGAACTATGTTCTCTTATCCAGCAGCCTGTGCCAAGAGACCAGCTTTTACATTCATGTGGCTTAGCACACCCATAAGATATGGTTTCATCCGTTATGCCTACATAAAAAGAGAAATGAATGAATGAGCAGCTCTGGTTCATACAACTACATGATACACCAAGGTCAATTATGACAAATGAAGAAAGAACACTATTTTAATACTACTTTATTCATCTTCTCAGATGCCTCATGTCTACAGAAGACAATACATTTTTTTGTAATACATGTTGTAGAACTATACTCATTTAGTAATGAAAAAAAAAAAAAAAATGTTAACTGGTGCAATGTCTATAATAACATTTTTATACATGATTAGTTTATCAGAAAACACAACTACTTTTGAGGGGTCATCAATAAAGAAAGATGCTTTGGCACACAGAATCGTGTAGTTATGGCATACTACGGACAAAATGCCCTGAAATTATTTGTCCTCAGTGTGATATCTACTGTTTTTTTTTTGTTTTTTGTTTTTTTTCAGAACATTCAGAAAGCATGAAATTGTTTGTATTCAAATCCAAATGTTTGTCACTGTAATTTTACTTTTAATTGAAACCTATTTATTATGGTACATATAATAAGATGTACCATATTTGAACTAGGGAAATTAATTTCTCAAAGTGCCGACCAAACTCCATAAAGTTTGAGAACAAAGGACAAAAAACACTTGGAAGGGTGGAGCTGACAGACCTGTTTAAAAACTAATGCCCCGCATTTTAGCATTGCTTTTTGCCATGGCTTTCGCTGACTCGTGCGGACCGACCATCGTCCTGCCTGCACGTTAAACCGGTCACTACAACTCATCAACTTCCGTGCAAGAACCTTTGTTGAACCAAAGACTATAGAATAACACAAGACGCCTCACTCACTCAGGGAGAAGTGCAACGTGCAATATGTCTGAATCCTATGGTCTGAATAAGTCCCGCCTTCTCAATAAGAGCCAATCGCCGATTGGTAAAGTCATCGCGCCACTGCAGCGGCCGTTAGAAGCTCTGGTTCCTATAGAAACAGTCAGACGCGCGCCTCCGAAATGAAACGTGCATTTAGGACTGCGCATTAGCTTGATCTAGCCTGAAATTTTTTTTTTTTTGTCATGATTCGAGCGTTTAGAAACAAAATTTATAAAACATTTGTTGTCAGATTTCATTGGTGATTTCAAATATGAAATTTAATTAAAAGCTTGACAAACAGCTTTGGAGAATTTGATGTTTCCCCATTCAAAGAGATAGGAGCTGCACTTGAATGCCGGAGAGGAGTTTCAAAGATGTCCGCCGAGTGAAATGACTTGTTTTAAATGGACTTTGGTTGAACTAGACTCGCTCAAAGTGTGTTGTTTCCAGCAAATTATTGAGACGCAGAGAGACAATGCGTAACCAGCAACCGATCCACAAAGATTTCCTTCCTGCAAAGCCAATAACTCCACTCATCATCGAACACTGTCCCTCAGAACTCTTGACCGACCTCCAAGCCAAGCACCGCAAAGATTCCTGCAACTACGTCACGAAGGGAACACCCCGACACTATACTGGGGTGTTAGGACCCATACAAACCACAGGGTGAGCACCCCCTGCTGGCCTCACTAGTATTGTAGTTTATGTAGTTTTTCATTCATTCATTCAATCAATCAGGGACAATACACATCAAAATACATAAAAATCAATGTAAAATGTGCAGGATTAAGCCAGGGTGGCTAATTTTCATCTATTCCCAGGGCAGGTTGATGCTAAAAAAATAACAATACAGAAATACAAAATTTTTAACACTAAAATTCCTATTAATATTCACAAGTAAATGTGTATGTGCGAACATTTTCATTTTGCCATTGTGAGATGTGAATAAAGATGGAGTACAATACCTTTGCCGGGGCATGCAGCGTGTTTGTACTTAATCCGGCTCGGGATCCTGTCCCGTTCCCGTTGCCGGTTATCTGCCTCTTCTCTATAGGGTCCTATCACAATGAAAGACAAAATTGGGGGGAACAAAAACAAAAAATGAAACACTTTGGGTTGACATTGTTTGGTATGACATACCTTGTAAAACGTTACATAAATAACATTTTTAATAATTTTATAACTATCTTAAATAGCTTTTAATTAATTGAGAGCATACATGGAATACCTTTTACACAAAAATGAACTAGTGATGCCAAAAATATTGAAAATAAGAAAAGGTGACCAGTTACATGACTTAAGTTATACATTTTCCCTTATGCTTTGATATCCTAAAATCATGATGATTGGAGGGAAAAAAACAGACATTTGCATCGACCCAAATTCTGATGTTTCAGGAAACCTGACCAAACTGCCATAAAAAAGGGCAAGAATATCATCTGGTGAAAAAGCAAACAAGATAAGTAAGATGCTAGGCATTATGTAATAAATGCAAGGTCAACAAATGCCTGCTTTCTCTTTAGCAGTACCAGTAAATTATAACAGAACAAGTGCACTTAATCATACTCAGCTTACCAAAGTATTCTACTGATTTTGTAGTTCTGCAATTGGCAGTGTAACATGTTGTCGTCTTTGAACAATAATGAGCTTGATTCCGGCATTCATAACAGCTCAGAGAGAATCCTTAAAAGACACAGAGACATTCATTGACCAATTTACACCCACAAATATCTTTAATACGCTGTGTTTACTGTACCTCCAGTGAGAAGAATTAAAAGAAGAACAATGGAGACTTGAAGATGCATCTTGGGACGGAACAAGAATGAACTCAAGGTTTCATTTTCCTTTTATGTCTGCTCAAATAAGGGAGGGTTTTTGTCACACTGGCTGACAGTTAGCCCACATCAAAAACAAGAGCTGCTCGACCCCTTCTACATACTCACCTCTGTCAATAAACAACCTGCTGAAAACTGGAAAAGCAGCCAAAACTCCTCTAAAATCATGAAACCAAACCACCATACATATATAAATTGATTAAAAATGTAATTAAAATTGCCTCAATTGCAAATATTTGAAAAAAAAATTGATGCGCCTCTTGATGCAAATAACATTTATTAAGACAAGTCATTTCATTCGGCAGCCATCTTTGAAACGCCTCCAAAACTGTTCGCCAACCTTACGATTAAATTTCATATTTGAAATCACCAATGAAATCTAACAACAACCGGCTCATAAATTTAGTTTCTAAACGCTCGAATCATGACAAAACAAATATTTTTCAGGCTGGCTCAAGCTAATGCGCATACGCAGTCCTAAATGCACGTCTCTTGTCTCATTTTGGAGGCGCGCGTCTGACTGTTCAGACTGAAACCGGTGATTCTAACGGCCGCTAAGTGACGCGATGACTTTACCAGTCGGCGATTGGCTCTTATTTAGAAGGCGGGACTTATTCCGCCATATTGCGCGTTACACTTTCTCCCATTCAAAACAATACGAGTGACACGTCTTGTGTTATTCTATAGCTTTGTATACTGTAGATTATGTTAATCAGGACTGGAACACTAGTGCTTCATGTCTGGATTCACTTATGGCTGATTTTCTGTTATTTCTTTGAATGATCATACCTGTTCTTAGAATAAAATAATAATTTAAAGAATAATTTGTTGCTGTTTTTATTTCAATACACTTAAAGGTACTATTTGTGATATTTTTTTCCGCTAGAGGTCGCTAGAGGCCTATTCAAAACAAAGGCGTAGTTTGATGACGTTTTAGAGCGGAAACTTGGGACATGTGGTCTCCATCTCAAAGGACGGTGCAAAAGAATAGGGATTGGAGTCAGGAAGAACTCATGTTCGTGGATGCGATTATTAACGTTACTGTAGTATAAGGCAGAGCAGGAATGAGTGTTGCGGGAGCTGAACGAGGAGCTGGAGCGATTGATCAACACACGCCTCACAAGCAGCGGGACTTTTATTATGACACAGTCGCCGGCGTCGCTTCCGCTTTTCCGGTCATGAGTTTACGGGAGCTGTCCTTGTCGACAGAACCAGCGGCAGATGGTAAACAGTAATTATGTTCCATAAATAAGTAACACAATCCACCATAAAACATACAAGAAGTAAATAAGGAACTGCTTGAAGCAAGCTAGTGGTTTGCTGGACGCTAGACACTACTTCCGCATTTGTCCACGGCACTGTTGTCATGTGGTTTCTACTTCAGTAGAGTCGGTATCAAAGGGTAACTGACGTCATTGACAGGCGACTGCACTGCCCCGTGTCACTGTTTAGAATGGGAATTTTTCTCATGATTTACAAGTAGTTGAAAACATTAGAGAAATTGTTAGTAATCAGCTGGACAAAATATATAACACTAGCCTAGTGGTTTTTGGATATTTTACTGCAAAAAATGTTCATATTGTACCTTTAAGTACACTTCAACACACTCATGACTTCAAAGATAATCAAATGATGTCAGACAATACAAGCTTTCTTTATAATGCACTGTAATTTATCAAATTGCTGCTGATGCGGGTCCTTGATGCTGGATTCAGTGCAGCAGGAAGTAGGAGAGCAGAGAACAGCAGAGGAACAGGAAGCTCTGGGAGACACTCTGAGCACCGTTACACAGGTTCCCCTCACAACATGTGATGTTTCCATGAAATCCTAAAATCTTTCCTGGCTCTTGATCACATGCAGATTTCGATGCACATCCTTTCGTAGCCGCTAACTGATGTGAAGAAGGTTCTGTTAAAAAGAATGAAAACAGAAGTGGAGTCCATCACAGAGGTGATGTGCCAAAACTGGATGCGTATAAAACATTTCTTTTTTTTTTTTTCATCATATTTTTATGATGGCAACTGATGTCAAAATTGGTAATGGGGAAATAGCTGTCTATTAAAAGAAACTACTACAAACTTCCATTACTAAATTCTTACCGAATGCAGTAAAGCAGTAGTCTTCATCCCCCCAACAGCTGATTGTTTTTGAGCAGTCCTCTTCATCACAAGTGAAACATCTCTTCCCATTGAGCTTATGAGAGAGACCTGCAAGAAATATTTTCTTATTTTTATGTATTTATTATAAAATAACACTGTGATCAAACAACACTTCAGCTGTGGGATTTACAGTGAAGTGCATTGGAAAAAATCAAGCTACATTTAGTGCAAAAACTACCAATTTTGCCAGATTTATCATAAATAAGTTTTCCAAAAATATCTTGTCCTCAGTGCAGAAGTCAAACTTGTAGAGGAGAGTATATGTAGGAGTGGTTCAAGCATCTCAGACATAATAGGAACTTTTCCTTAAAGGGTTAGTTCACCCAAAAATGAAAATGTAATTTATTACTCACCCTCAGGTTGTTCCATGCCTGTATGAGTTTCTTTGTTCTGCTGAACACAAAGGAAGATATTAGGAAGAATGTTTGTAACCAAACAGTTGACGGGCGCCGTTGACTACCATAGTATGAAAAAAAAAAAAAAAATACAATGGAAGTCAATGGGGCTCATCAATTAATGGGGCTCAGAACAACCTGAGGGTGAGTAAATGATGACAGAATTTTCATTTTTGGATGAACCATCTCTTTAACCCCTTAAGCCCTGTGTTACAGTAGACGGACAGCAGACACAGGTATTACTTTTCACAGTCTTTATTTTGACCACAGGAGAGCAGGGAGAATGAAACAGGTGAGATAACTTTGCAATGGAATGACTTGAACGGATGATACTGGGAATAGTTACTGTCCTTATCTTTGTAGGGAGTGAACACTGGAGAACTGGAGATCGCTGGAGCACTTGGAAGCAGATGGGGAACACACTCACGAGGCAGACGAGGAACACACTGGGAATCAACACAATGGAGACAGGTAGGTATTCGAAGAGGAGTCCTTGAGGTAAGCATAGACTTGTGAGGGTATGCAAACGAGACCGGACGTGGAGTGCTGTGAGTGTGAGTGTTTTGTAGTGCTGCTGATGAGGGGAGTGATGAGGTGCAGGTGGCGGTGATCAGTATTCTGGAGATGGTGCGCGCTGTGATTGGGTGACGTTGGAACCTGACGTGTCTGTGACAGTACCCCCCCCTCCACGGCCCGCTCCAGAGGGCAGAGAACCCCGACGCCGTGGTGGTCGTCCTCTTCCCCGCGGTGCCGGTTTCTCAGGGTGACTGTCATGGAAGGTTTGGAGTAAACTGGGGTCTAAGATGTCGTCCCTTGGGACCCAGGAGCGCTCTTTGGGACCATATCCTTCCCAATCCACCAGGTATTCAAGCTGACCACCACGACGCCGGGAGTTCAAGATCTCTCGCACCTCGTACGCAGCTCCGTCCTCCACGATGAGTGGAAGGGGGGGTTCGGCGGGAGCCACGTCAGGTCCTGTGGGAAGAACAGAGGGATGGTGAGCTTTGAGGAGTGACACATGAAAGTTGGATGTATACGGTACCCTTGTGGAAGCTGGAGTTGATAAGTGACCGGGTTGACCTGCTTGACGATGGGGAATGGGCCAATGAACCTGGGACTCAGCTTTCTGCAGGGCAGACGCAGTCTGATGTCCTGGGTGGACAGCCAAACCTTCTGACCGGGCTGGAATACTGGGGTGTTAGAGCGTCGGAGGTCGGCTACCATTCTGCGTCTGCGCAGGGCTCGTTGTAACTGGTGGTGTGCTGAGTCCCAGACCATCTCGCTCTCTCGGAACCAGTAATCCACTGCAGGAACGTTGGAGGGTTCCCCATCCCAGGGGAACAGTGGGGGTTGGTAACCGAGTACGCATTGAAACGGTGTAAGCCCAGTAGTTGACTGTCGGAGAGAGTTTTGAGCGTACTCGGCCCAACCCAGGAACTGGTTCCAAGAGTCCTGGTGGTCATGACAGAAGGTACGGAGGAAGCGGCCAATCTCCTGAACCTTCCTTTCCGTCTGCCTGTTCGACTGGGGATGATATCCAGATGTGAGGCTGACGGCCACACCTAGGAGTGAGTAGAAGGACTTCCATACACGGGATATGAATTGAGGCCCACGGTCGGAGACGATATCTTCTGGAATTCCGAAGTATCTGAAGACTTGGTTGAAGAGTATTTCGGCGGTTTCCATTGCAGTAGGTAATCCAGGAAGTGGAATCAAACGACATGACTTTGAGAACCGGTCCACAACAACTAGGATGGTGGTGTATCCGTCTGAGACAGGGAGATCAGATATGAAGTCCTTTCTTCTGACCATGTTATGGGACTCACGATGAGGGAGCTAGGAATGATGGGTTCTGGTTCCTCAGTTCTTTCTTCAGGGGCATGCAGACGGGAGAGAGTGTCCGTCTTTCACATTTTTTGTACCAGGACGGAAGGAAATGGTATAGTTAAAGTGGGAGAAAAACATGGCCCAGCGGGCTTGTCTAGGGTTCAATCTTTTCGCAGAGCGAAGGTACTCCAAGTTCTTGTGATCTGTTAACACTAAGAAAGCGTGCTTGGCTCCCTCCAGCCAATGCCTCCACTCTTCCAAAGCAAGCTTGATCGCTAGAAGTTCCCTGTCTCCGATGGAATAGTTTACTTCCGCCTGGCTGAGCTTGCGGGAGAAGAAGGCGCATGGATGGAGTCTACTTGGGGTCCCCTGCTGCTGCGATAATACCGCTCCCACTCCGGTGGTAGATGCGTCCACTTCAACAATGAATTGCTTCTCTGGATCAGGGTGTACGAGTAAGGGAGCGGTAGTAAAGGCTTCTTTGAGCTGGTTGAAGGCGTTGGTGGCTGCCGGGGTCCAGGACAGAGACTTGGGCTGGTTGCGGAGTAAGCTGGTGAGTGGATGGGCAATAGAGCTGTAACCTTTGATGAATCTTCTGTAGAAATTGGAGAAGCCGAGGAATCGCTGGAGTTCTTTAATGATGGTGGGTTCTGGCCAGTTGGTAATGGATTCCACCTTCCTCTCGTCCATCTGGATGCCACTGTGGTCTATGTTATATCCTAGGAATGAGACGGAGGGTTGATGGAATGTGCATTTCTCAGCCTTGAGGAACAGATGGTATTGGCGAAGGCGGGTGAGGACCTCCGCAACGTGTTGGCGATGTTCGGCCTGGCTCAGGGAGTAGATGAGAATGTCGTCTATGTAGACCAGAACAAACCGATGGAGAAACTCCCGGAGCACCTCATGAATGAAGTCCTGGAATACGGAGGGGGCGTTGACTAGTCCATACGGCATGACCAAGTACTCGTAGTGGCCAGTAGGGGTGATGAAGGCGGTCTTCCACTCGTCCCCCTCACGTATCCGGATGAGGTTATACGCGCTGCGGAGGTCCAGCTTCGTGAACACAGTGGCACCACGGAGATGTTCTAGGGCAGCTGGGACGAGAGGAAGGGGATAACGAAACTTTATTGTTATTTTATTGAGTGCACGGTAGTCAATACAGGGCCGCAAGCCTCCGTCCTTTTTAGCCACAAAGAAGAAGCTGGAAGCAGCAGGGGAAGTAGACGGCCTGATGTAACCTTGGGCGAGGGCTTCCTTGATGTAATCCTCCATGGCCTTCTCCTCCGGGATGGAAAGCGGGTAGATCTTTCCTTTGGGCACTGGTTCACCCGGAAGCAGGTCAATGGCACAGTCCCACGGCCGATGTGGAGGCAGCTTGGAAGCCCGCTGAGGGCAGAATACGTCACTGAAGGGGGCGCAACACTCGGGGATTTCCACAGAACGCTGTTCAACAGGACTTTCGATAGACGTAGCGCAGAGAGAGAGATCATGTGAGGAGTTGGTTGGAACTGGCAGATCCGTCAAACAGTGCTTGAAGCAAGTGTCGCCCCACTTCAGGACTTCGCCCGTTTTCCACGAGATGGTCGGATTATGCTGCTCCAACCAGGGGCGCCCCAGAACCACGTCAGCGGTGGAGTCCTCCAGAACCAGCAGATGCGCCTCTTCTTGATGTAGGAGTCCGACTTGAATATGAACGGGTCCTGCCATGGAGCAGACGCACTTACGGCTCAGGGGTCGGCCGGTTATGGAGCGGATCTTGTAGATAGTCGAAGTCGGGGAGGTCTTGATGCGGAGTTGACGACAGAGGGCACCAGAGATAAAGTTGCAGGCGGACCCCGAGTCGATGAGCGCGACCACTGTAAGTGAAACATTGGCGGCAGTAAGATTGACGGCAGTAGTGAGTGGTTTCATCTTATGCCCCGGTTCACCACAATAGAGGCAGAGACGAAGGGTGAGGCGACGGCGGCGTTCTTCATAGGATAAGCGAGAGTTTTCAACCTCCATGGATTCGTGAGCTGGTTCTGGGGTGCTGACGGGTTCGGATCGGCAGAGCGGCACGGTGGAGAAGAACTGGTCCTGGTGCTCTTGGAGGCACGCCTGCATGCGAGTGGCGCAGCGGATGGAGAGCTGGATGAACTTTTCTAGGCCGATGTTGTCCTCGCATGCAGCGAGTTGCAGCCGCACCCGAGGTTCCAATCCTTGCCGGTAGTTCGTTATCAGGGCTTGTTCGTTCCATCCGCTGAGGGCTGCAAGCGTTCTGAACTGCAAAGCATACTCATAAACTGACAGGGAGCCTTGTCTCAAATTATAGAGTTGCTCACCAGCTGAACAGTCTGTGATGGGTTTTCCGAACACCTCCCGGAAGTGGGAAACAAACGACGAGTAGGATTGGGTAACAGCGCCCTGCTGGGACCAGATGGAATCGGCCCATTTTAATGCTTTGCCGCTGAGCTGAGAGATAATGAACGCTATTTTGGCGGTGTCACTCGGGTACAGGTGCGGCTGCATCTCCAGGACCAGTGTGCATTGCAGCAGGAATCCGCTGCAATCCTCCGCCGATCCTGAGTGGGACTGGCGTACGGCGGCAGTGAAGGAGGTATGTTGACGTGCTCAGTGGGGCTAGCTGGTGCTGGTGCAGGTGATGATGGAGGAACTGGAGATGGTGGCGACGGATGAATGGTGAGTGTGCGCCGAAGCGCGTCCACCAAATCCTGAAAGGGGTCGGGTTGGCTCATCCTGGGTCAACGGTGTTGGTCCGGTCTTCTGTTACAGTAGACGGACAGTAGACACAGGTATTACTTTTCACAGTCTTTATTTTGACCACAGGAGAGCAGGGAGAATGAAACAGGTGAGATAACTTTGCAATGGAATGACTTGAACGGATGATACTGGGAATAGTTACTGTCCTTATCTTTGTAGGGAGTGAACACTGGAGAACTGGAGATCGCTGGAGCACTTGGAAGCAGATGGGGAACACACTCACGAGGCAGACGAGGAACACACTGGGAATCAACACAATGGAGACAGGTAGGTATTCGAAGAGGAGTCCTTGAGGTAAGCATAGACTTGTGAGGGTATGCAAACGAGACCGGACGTGAAGTGCAGTGAGTGTGAGTGTTTTGTAGTGCTGCTGATGAGGGGAGTGATGAGGTGCAGGTGGCGGTGATCAGTATTCTGGAGATGGTGCGCGCTGTGATTGGGTGACGTTGGAACCTGACGTGTCTGTGACACCCTGAGGGTATTTTCAGAGTTTTTTTTAGTGACACACAAAAAGGAAAAAGGTAAAGTTTAGTAACTCCAAAACTATAGCAAGGAGAGTCAAAAGGTTGGTATCGTATCATTTGAAAGGAAACTTTTTAATTTAACTTTTTTTTTACAATTTGGATATTCTCATGCTGAGAAACTGTAGATAAACAGCAAAAAAGGGAAAATATACATATCTTTCTAATTTAAAATGGAATATCTCATGAAGGAAATATGGTAGCAGGTTCATGTTCCTCTTTATGTGAGCTGTATCTGGATCAAATTTTGTGGTGATAGCTTGAAGAAATCAAAGGCTATAGCATTTGGAACAAAGGTAGGCATTTTTGTTTTTTTTGTTTTCTGAGTGACACAAATAAAATGACTCATAACTTCAAATCTCTAGCAAGGAGAGTAAAAAGGTTGGTATCGTTTGAAAGAAAACATTTTACATTATCCTTCTAATTGTATTTTACTCCGTGAGATCTTTCAAATAACATATAACATGATTATCTGAGCTGTATGATGTTTTTTGACACATTGTTGTACATAGTAAAAATTTTTTCCTAAATTATTATTATTTTTTTAAAAATATATATTTTTCAGTAAATAATTTAGCAGTCAGCAGTACTTAGGATTTAATCAAACTGACTACATTCGTTTGCAAAGTTCAGACTCTAAGCTTTCAAATAACACCTATTTTGTGATTATCTAGTCAGGAGTTTTGAAAAATATAATTATTAATTTTTTTATAACTAGGTGGTGCCTAGAGGGTGGTACACTCCGTTTTAGATTGATGACTCAGCACTCTTGAACAAAATTGGTGGATGCTTTAAAAAGCTGAGTTTCTAAGCTTCAAAATGACATTTTGTGTTATTCCTGTCAGTGGTTGCTTAATAATTGATTATTAATTTTCTGTCCCACCTGCGGGACATTTCGGGTTTAAGGGGATAATTATGCAGTTCCAATTTATCTATATAACAATATCTTACCTAGCGTGTTCCCTTGATTATACTTAGTTCATGGTCAAATAAAGGATGATACCTGAAGCTTCTCGATTGCAAAGGTAGGTGTCGCAGCATTCGGAAATATATTCTCTCGTCCAGCAGCCTGTGCCAAGAGACCAGCTTTTACATTCATGTTGCAAACCACACCCTCTAGAACTGGTTGCCTCCCTTCTGCCTACATAAAAAGAGAAATGAATGAATGAGCAGCTCTGGTTCATACAACTACATAGTACACTGAGGTCAGTTATGACAAATGAAGACTGAACATTTTTAACATTATATACATAATTAGTTTATCAGAAAACACAGCTACTTTTGAGGAGTCATTAACAGAGAAAGATGCTTTGGCAAACAGAATTGTGGAGTTACGGCTTACTGCAGACAAAATGCTGTGGAATTATGTGTCCTCAGTGTGATGTTTATTGTCTGTTTTTTTCTTTCAGAACATTCAGAAAGCATGGAATTGTTTTCAAGCGAATGCAAATGTTTGTCACTGATATTTAATTTTTTAATTTTTTTTTTTTTAAACCAGGTAAGTGTTTACATGTCGGACTGTTGCTTGTCTGATGTTTCTATAGTTAAAGTCAAAACCACATTCACATTCACACTATGGTGAACAATGCACTTACAGGTTTGCACTATTTAAGAATATAAGTGTAATAAACATTGTGACAGACATTGCTGAAAAGATATAAGCACTTTGAGAATCCAAGATGACACTGGGGTGTTCACTCCATTTATGGTTATATATATATATATATATATATATATATATATATATATATATATATATATATATATATATATATATATATATATATATATATATATTTTTTTTTTTTTTTTTTTTTCAATTTTTCTGTATATAAAAAATTTATAAGTCTAAAATCCCTATAAAGGTAACAAGTAAATGTGTGCATCTAAATGTCCATTTCGCCCTCATCGTGAGATGTGAATAAACAGGCTATAAAGATGATGGAGTACAAAATACCTTTTGCAGGACATGCAGCGTGTTTGTACTTAATCCGTCTCGGGATCCTGTCCCGTTCCCGTTGCCAGTTATCTGCCTCTTCTCTATAGGGTCCTATCACAATTAAAGACAAAATTAAAGACAATTTTTTTTTTTAAAGTAGCACTATATCCCTTAAATGGGACACTGAAACACTTTGGATTGACACAACGTTTGGTATGACATACCTTTAAAATAATGTTTTCGATAATTTTATAATTTTAACTTTTAATTAATTGAGAGCATACATGGAATTTTTAAGTTCATTTAGATTAAAATGAACTATTGATGGCAAAAATATTGAAAATAAGAAAAGGTGACCTGTACAAGTAACAGTCAAGAACAGTAAAAGTTCACTTCATCATACTCAACTTACCGAAGTATTCTAATGTTTTTGTACTTCTGCAATTTTCAGTGTAACATGTCTTCCTTGAACAATCTTGTTGATCCATGCATTCGTAACACTCCAGAGAGAATCCTTTAATGACAAAAACACAAGAGACATTCATTGACCTATTTCAGCCAAAAATATCTTTAATACGCTGTGTTTACTGTACCTCCAGTGAGAAGAATGAAAAGAAGAGCTATGGAGACTTGAAGATGCATCTTGGGACGGAACAAGAACGAACACAAGGATTAATTTTCCTTTTATGTCTGCTAAAAAGGGAGGGTTTTTGTCACTCCCCTGGCTGACAGTAACCCACATCAAAAACAAGAGCTGCTCGACCCCCTTCAACATACACTCAGCTCTACAAGTCTGATGTCTTCACTGAGCAAATGCTGCATCGTGGCACAACATTACAGTCTAGAACTTTAAAATTCTCATGCACACATTTAACCCACATATTGATAAATCACAAATATTATATTATACTTCATTTATAGACCAATTAAATTTGTGATTAAATTTGCTAGTTTTAGCTGGAAAAGTGGCCAAAACTCTTCTAAGATCATGAAACCGAACCAACATACATATATAAATTGATGCAAAAAATTGCACCAATTTTTGATTAAAAATGTAATTAAAATATTTGATTAGAATTGCCTCAATTGCAAATATACAAAAAAATGATGCACCTCTTGATGCAAATAACATCACATTTATTTCCATCAAGAGGTGCATCAATTTTTGATAAAGATGACGATGCAAGAGTCGAGCACTCTGTAAAGTGTCCTCCAGCACATCCCAAAAACTTTCAATGAATTTGAGTGATGATTCTTCATGCTCTCTGAACCATTCTTTCACAATTTGAGTTCAGTCTGAGTTCAGTTCTCTTTCATGTCTTCTTGTACTCAAATGTTTTAAATCGCTTGAATGTTTAAACTGACATGACCTAAAACATGTGTGATAGCAGTCTCCAGTATTGCAGAAATATAATACTGTATGAATCTGCAGTGGTCAGGTGGTACAGCAGTCATAGAATCAATTGCTTCCCCCTGTTGAATACACATCACATCTAACAAAATTACTTTGTTAAATTTTGGTCAGATTGCTGAATTACACCACATGAGACGTGATTTTGGTTGTATAATTTATTAAATTTCAGTGTTCTTCTTTAAAATAAATATATGGTAAATAATAATAATAATAATAAAGAAATGTTAAAGCAAAGTTTTGTACAATCCAAACATATACAACAGAAAGCCCTGCTCACAGGAGACCCTGGAGTGCATACATTCTTTACTGAACACACACACACACACACACACACAATCAGTGGCAATGTGTTTCTATGACAATCTGGTTCCTCAGTGAAGTACATTAATACTGTCAGCAGCTAGTGTGAATACATGTAAGAAAAGACAAAGAAAAGATGGATAATACAGAACCATTTCATGATAAAACATTTTAAAAGAGCTGACACACACACACACACACACACACACAGATCCCTTGTCACGTGTTCATTGCATTGCACTGCTAAAGTGAGTGTCACGTATGAACAGCAGCATATGGAGAGGTATGAGAACTCAAAACACCAGAAGCGTTCGTACGCACATTCGCACGCGTCTGTGTAACCACATGATTCAGAATTCAAGTAGTGGGAGTGTTGTCTTTCGTTCCTGTGTAAATTAATACTACGGTAAAATCAAACAGAAAAGTGCCACATGCAGATTTCTGCCTAAAAAAAACAAAACAACACTGAACGATGACATAATTCTAAAACACATTCATTAACTCTGTCAATCAAACATCAAGCTCCACCCACTTCTGACTTCCTCAGCTCTGCTCATGTCACAGCGCAGTGGCCAATAGGAGCGCAGCAGCTGGTGAGCCGACAGGAAAGCAGGAGTCTAGTCTGGAATTTGAGAAGCTCGTGGACCAATAGGATATTAGGAGGCCTGCTCATTTGCAAAACGGCAGTTTAAGAGAATGGAACAGAACCTAGCAGCCAATCAGAAAGCAGTGGATCTATCTGACGAGCCAATGGAAACGAGGATCATTTTCTCTTGGAGGTGCTCGGCCGTTTGGCCTGCCACAGGTGACTGTGGATGGTGAGAGCGTCTACGCTGACCGAGACGGACTTGGCGGGAATGACGGTGAACTGCTTGCGGTCGGAGCTGTATTTGTAGAGTCTGTCGATCATTTTGCGGCTGATGGATCGCGGCCCGGTGCCCTTGAGCTTGACGATCTCCTCTGTTTCGGGGGAATAGATGTACAGCGCCCGGAACTGACATCCACCGTCACGGAAAAGGATTATCAGGTGGTTGGACTCGCATCGCTCGATTTCCTGTGGATTTATGGCAATGACTCGTTACATATTCAAACAAATACAGCTGGATATAAATTTATTTAAGTTTAATATATTCTCTTAATTTTAAACTTTTTTATATTATCATTGAATACCGTCTTGATAATAAATATATTTAACCATCCATTTATCCATCCATCTATCCCATTTATCAATTCATCCCTCCATCTATCCATCCGTCCATCGATTTATCCACCCATTTATCCATCTATACATCTATCCATCCATCCATCCATCCATCCATCCATTTATCATCAATCCATCCATCGATTTATTCATCAATCCATCCATCCACCCATTTATCCATCCATACATCTATCCATCCATTTATCCCTCCATCCATTTATTCATCTATGCATCCATCCATCCATCCATTTATCCATCTTTTCATCCATCCACTATCCATCTATTCATCCATCTATTCATCCATCGATTTATCCATCCATCTCATTTATCCATCCATCCATCCATCCATCCATCTATTCATCCATCCACCACCCATCCATTTATCCATCTATCATCCATCCATCCATTTATCCATCTATCATCCATCGATTTATCCATCTATCATCCATCGATTTATCCATCCATCCATCCATCCATCCATCCATCCATCCATCCATCCATCCATCCATCCATCCATCCATCATCCATCTATACATCTATCCATTCATCTATTTATCTATCTATCCATCCATTTATCCATCCATCATCCATCTATTCATCCATCCACCCCATTAATCCACCCATCCACTATCCATCTATTCATCCATCCCTCCATCTATTCATCAATCCATTTATCCATCCATCCATCCACTATCCATCTATTCATCCATTTATTCATTCATCAACCCATTCATCCATCCAATCATTCATCTATCCATCCATCCATCCAATATAGTATATAGTAATGGTTCAGTATATACTGCATACTATTTTTAAAGTATATGAAACAGTACATAATATGCAAAAATAAACATTAAAAATAGAGTAATTAAAAATAGTTTCAGTGTGCCTTGGTTGTAAACTACACATTCTGAGAAATGCAGTGGTTCATAAGCATGCAGAAATACTATGAACTGCATAAATAGCAAATAATAGTAATAGCATTAATAGTATGGTAGCAATGCGATTTTGATCATTCTGCTGTCATAGTAACCGCACTCACCTCCAGAATGGCGTTCTTCTGTGATTCATTGACTTTTCCCGCTAGACAGCAGTGAGCGATGGCATTCTGGATGATCGGTTTGTTGGACTTTGCACTAGGCTCCTTAAATAATCTGGGCCCTGAGGACAGAAAGGGGAAAACACAAACTGAGCTAATGATGCTAAAAACGAAATATTGTAAAAATAACATAATATTATAAATGCATTGAAGGAGCTGTAAATGTGTGTATCTCACCATTGTATTCTGCTACAGACGTGATGGATGAGGCCGTTGAGCCGTTGTCCCAGTCTCGTTCCATGTTCCTGCTCGCATTTCTGCTCAATATGGGAAAAGATTCCACAGACTCCCCCCTACAACACACATCCGGGAATTAAGATGTGGAAAGCTGTTTTATCAGTAGTCAGTATAAACAGTTGCGTTGATTATAGAGGTAGTAATTAACTTTTGACATGTCATAATGGGCAACTCATAACTACTACAAATGAAATCAAATTTTTAAAACAGGAAATTTCAAAAGGAATCATGAAGGTTTTTGAGCAATATGAGGGTGAATAGATGATGACAAAATCAACATTTTTTGTAAAACCAATCCCTTTAAGTCCAGAGAAGTGGGCCACACATTGATGATGCTCACCTGTGTGAACTGGCCCCACCTGACGCCACACTGTCACCTTCAGTAGCAGCAGAGGCCAAAGAGAGAGAAGATCCGGAGGGAGCAGAACAGAGACTAACCGCTGGAGAGAGAAAGAGTGACGTCACCAGCTCAGAATCAAATGTACAGATGCACAAATTAAAGTCAGAAATACAGGCACATAAAAAGTGAAGTTTCTTACGAGCAGAACAGGAAGATTCAGCTCGATGTAGCGATTTAGGGCGTGGCCTTCTGTTACGGGGGCGTGGTTTGGTCACACCCTGCTCCTCCAGTAGCTCTTGCTGCTTCTTGCGCAGGTACTCCTGTTTGATCAGCTCCCTACGAGCCTTTTCTTCCTCTTTACGCACACGGTCTTCCTCAGCTTTTCGTCTGACACAAACACATAAAAGGCAGCTGAAACTAGAGAAAAGCTCTCGTATTTATTAACAGTAGATCTGCCGTGACTGATACCTGGCTTCATCTCGTTTGAGCTCTGACTCCACCTCCAGCTGCTGCTTACGTATTCGTGCCTCTTCGGCCTTACGCTGCTGTTTAAGAAGAAATGCCGCCCTCTTCTTAGCCAGCTCATCCTCTGCCTTCTGATCATCCTACATACAGGAAATTAAAGCAGAGGCATTGGTTTTCAAACAAACAAACAAACCAGGCAACAGGAAATGTCACCCATGATGTAGGCAGAAGTACAGAGTAAGTGTTTACAAAAGGAAAAACAATGTCAGATGATTTTTAAGTTGGAGGAGAAAATGAGATGGAGTTTTCTCCCTACTGTGGTACTTCTGCCTATGTCACACGTGACTTTTCCAATGTGATTATGTAATGTGTGGTGCACTGCAGAGCAGTTGTGGTTAAAAAGTGTATACATTTTTATGTTTTTTAAGAAAATGACAGATCGTTTCGCTAGATGAGACCCTTATTCCTCGTCTGGGATCATGTAGAGCTCTTTGAAGCTGCACTGAAACTGACATTTGGACCTTCAACCCGTTGAACCCCAGTGAAGCCCACTATATGGAGAAAAATCCTGGAATGTTTTCCTCAAAAAACTTAAAGGATTAGTTCACTTTTAAATAAACTTTTCCTGATAATTTACTAACCCCCATGTCATCCAAGATGTCAATGTCTTTCTTTCTTCAGTTGAAAAGAAATTAAAGTTTTTGATGAAAACATTTCAGGATTATTCTCCTTATAGTGGACTTCAATGGGCACCAAACTGTTGAAGGTCAAAATTAGTTTCACTGCAGCTTCAAATTGTTCTACACGATCCCAGACGAGAAATAAGGGTCTTATCTAGAGAAACCATCGCTCATTTTCTGAAAAAATTGAAAATTATATAAGTTTTAACCATAAATGCTCATCTTGAACTAGCTCTCTTCTTCTCCTCTATTAGAATTCCGGCAGTGTAGACGCTGCTAAGTTTATTACTGCCCTCCACAGGTCAATGTTTTGAACTAATTTTTATATGCAATATGCTAGTTCAATAGTATATAACAATTAGTTCAAACTTTGGCCTGTGGAGGGCAGTAATACACTTAGCAGCGTCTACACTGCCCACTATAAGGAAAAAAATCCTGAAATGTTTTCATCAAAAACTTTAATTTTTTTTCGACTGAAGAAAGAAAGACATGAACATCTTGGATGATATGGGGGTGAGTAAATTATCAGGAAAAGTTTATTTAAAAGTGGACTAATCCTTTAATTTGACTGAAGAAAGAAAGACATCTTGGATAGCATGGGAGTGAATAAATCATCAGGAAATTTTAATTCTGAAGTGAACTAATCCTTTAAAGGGATAGTTCACCCAAAAATGAAAATTTTATGTTTATCTGCTTACCCCCAGGGCATCCTAGATGTAGATGACTTTGTTTCTTCAGTAGAACACAAATGAGGATTTTTAACTGCAACCGTTGCCGTCTGTCAGTCAAATAATGCGAGTGGATCTGACAACAGCAGTGATGTCTTGCGCATATACTTCAACGAGTGCTAGACATCACTGCCGTTGTCAGAGCGCGATTAGGCCTCACTAAGCGAATGCTGAACGCGGTTGGACATAGTGGTGTATTAGAGGTAAAAAATTATATAAATACTGTTCGGTTTCTCACACAAACCGATCGTTTCATGTCTTAGGACATCAATGTGTCGTCATGAGCTGCAGGGTTTAATTTGGATTTGTCTAAGCAAGTTTTATTTACTCTTATAGTAGAAGTTCCCATCCACTCGCATTATTTGACTGACAGACGGCAACGGTTGCAGTTAAAAATCCTCATGTGTTCTACTGAAGAAACAGTCACCTACATCTTGGATGCCCTGGGGGTAAGCAGATAAACATCACATTTTCTTTTTTGGGTGAACTATCCCTTTAATAAGCAGTAATTAGGAGTTTATTAAGTCACAGTTAATATTGTTAATAGTGAGAATTGGACCCTAATCTAAATAATAACACTCTGGTACCTTGAAGAAGAAGCCCAATCCGGACTTCTGTTCCCCATCAGGTTCTGTGCTTCCTTCTGACGGGTCAGCCAGTTCAGATAGGTCCACTTCAATCAGCTGTGCTTTCGTTCGGTTTTCCTCAGATGGAACCGTAACGTTCTCCTTTCCAGAGCCACCAGACTCGCTCTGCTCCTGGGTTGGATCGTCAGGTGACGGTTCCACGGAGGGGAGTTCAGTTTGGGGCAAGTCAAGGCTGTCGGCGCATCTATTTGCAGATTCATGCAGTTTGAATGTAGTATTTCGAATAATTCCTTTCAAGCCACGCCCACCCTCTTTAACCACTCCCTCTTCCTCATTCTCAGCCCGGGGGGTCCTGCCACCCGGCGTCGGAGTGTTTCCTTTCGCTGCTGGACGACTGTTGGGGTCTTTGCTCAGTTTGAGGTCACTAGGTTTTGCCCGAGGTGTACGACTCGAGCTGAGTCTGGGAGGACGCTTGGTCGCGGTGGAAAGAGTTTCGGTGAACTGCACTGAAAGGCGTGACTTAGTCTCGGGCTGCTCTGGCGGGTGTTCGTTTAAGGGCGGCACAGTGCTCAGTTTGGTTTGCGGCTGTTCTTGCGGGGACTGGACGGTCTGTTTCATGAGCAAGTCCTGCTGGAAAGACAGTTGCATCATTTGCTGCTGTATCGCACTGATCGCATCGTTTAGGAGCTCAATGGAGCGGCTACATTCGCTGAGATCTGGCTCTCCGCCCACATCGTCTGAAGCTCCACCCCCTCCGGTGACACTCAAACGATTGTCCTTATCCTCCTCTAACGCCGTTACAGATGTTTCTTTTTGTTCTGAGTCCTTTCCTCGTGCTTTCAGAACCTCAACACATGCATCGTCCTTCGCAACCGGTTTCTCTTTAAACACAATTTCCGTTTTGAGTGGGTGTGGCAGTGTGTCGCTCCTCCCTTTTTTAACGACATGCAAGAACGCCGCCTTTCCCAGCTGCTGCCGTTGGCGTGCCGACAAGTTCTCCATCTTCCTTTTCTGCATCTCGATGGCACGCCGTTTTTCCTCCAACTGCATGCGAAGGTGCACGAGTTCGGAAGCGAGACCAGGTCGGCCACCTGGTGTTCCCGGACTCTTGTCCGACGGGAAGTGCAAGCTTTCGGATCCATCGGGAGTGGTTGTCTGTGAGCTTGCAGTACTGGGGCAACCATCGGGAAATCCGACTCTGTGCCTGCGGCGTTCTGCGAAACTCGTCATGCGGCCGGTCGACGTGCTGCTGGCCTGCGACAACACGCTAGGGCAGGGACTTGCCCGCCCGCTCGTACCTTCCTTATCTTCCCTTTCTTGCACACAAAAGTCCTCACGTAATTTCACAGACTCCTCCTCCTCTCCGAGGCCCGTGCATTTCCTCCCAGCTTGTATCAGAAGCGCTTTGGAAAGCTCTTGTTCTTGAACCTCTACTTCATCATCTTCCTCAAACTCAGAGTCTGAGACGATGTCCTCCCAGGCTCCGAGCGAACTGTCCCGCACGCACTCCGCGTCGTCGTGCAGGAAGAAGCTTCCAGGGGATTGCGATCGAGAGCTTTCTTGCTCTATGCTATTGATTGGAGTAAACGTCCGGTTGAGTATGCATTCTGTGGGCGTATACGTCCCCCGGCGTCCTTGACCCCGTCCTTCGCCACTCTCCTCCCGTTTACTAATCCCCATTTTCTCCTTATTTGGTCGTAGAACCGCGGGTTGCAACGGTTCCAAGAAGAAACTCTCTCTGGATGCAGCAGCGCCCTCAGGGTTAATGACAGCCAATAGCTCCTCCTCTTCCTCCTGGTTGTCATAGGGACGTGTCTGGGGGAGGGGCTGGCCATTGATGCGGTGTCGTGGAGTAATGGAGATGACGTTGGAGGCTAAACTGTCCTTGCTAATGGAACGAGCCAAGCTGATATTATCGCCACATATGCGTTCCCAATCCGTCTCCATTTGAGAGATGGGTCTGAGAAAACAAAGTTAAACAGGTTAGTTGTTCATTCCAGGACTGGGCTGTATAAAATGTGCAATGGTAGAAATGTGTCAACCTGTAGAGATTCTGCAAGTTGCAAATAAAAGGAAAAAAAGCAATCAAATAAGATCAATTAGTTTTCATTTGTAAAGAATTTAATTTACTGGATTTTTATAACACATTTTTATAAATAAATATATTTTCACAGAATTTCCAGCAAAAATAACAACAGTGATATTTTATGACTATTACCATATCACAATATTATTCATGCCATGGTATACGTTTTGGTCAGATTGTACACGGCTAATTAATTCTAAAAGGAATCTCATGTGACATCAGTCAGTGCTTCCCACACATAGACTTTACTAGGGCGGGCCGCCCAGGTTTATTAACGGCCGCCCAAGTATATTTGGAGACACATTTTTGCTTTTATTATTTTTATCTTCTTATATTTTTATATCTGCCCAAGATAATGAAACCATTCGCGATCAATTAATTAGGCATTTCATACTCGATACTGCTCGTTATGTGTGCATCAGAACTGTTTACTCCCGCTAACATTCCCACAGGCGCTGCATTTTGCAAAGTCTTAAGGGGGCGCTGTTGCCCGTTCTACAAGCTCACGCTTCAGACTGCTTCAAAGCGATTCTCAATCAATAAAAAAAAGTGCAGATTTATGCCCAGTGATTGCCCAGTGATTGCTAATGAACTCAAGTTGATGAATTATTACAAAGTCTACTTTATGACCTTTATATAAAATGTTTTAGACGGTTGTAAGAATCTGAAGGATCAGCCTGCAATACATCAGACATTTCAAAATAAGAGTCCCGGTGTATTTCGGGCTTGTTTATAATTAAAAGTCACACGCTAAGTTTTTTCTTTTTCTTTTGGACATTATTGGTATTTTGGTTACACAATAAATTGTATTTAATTTGATTTCCATTTAATTCATAGTAAATTACTGTAGTCTCCCCCACAGGAAGAAAAGACTAAGAACATTATTTGACACATATTAATCATTTTATAAATTTTACTAGTAAAATTTGTGTCCGATTCACTGAAAGAGACACTATATGACAGAAAGGAGAACTATTTAAATGCTGTAATTTTGCATAATTTACAATGCATAATAATGCATAATATTAGTATGTAATTAAATGTAATAGTATGCTATGTAATTAAAATTAATCTCAATAAATAAAAATACTGTTAAAAATCACACATTATTTGTTTGTCACATGTAGTAGACCATTTCTGTGCCGTGGGTAATAGGAGTATTTTTACCCGGCTACCACCGCAAGTATATTTTTAACCTGTGGGAAGCACTGCATCAGTGTTATTTTAGTTTGTTTATTTTTGTGAGTACAGTTTTCATTTTAATTTTAGGTTACGTTTTAGTCATTTTGTTATGAGATTTTGCCATTTTTATTAATTTTTAAAAATTTCTATTTGGCTTCATTTTTTATTTGTTTTTGTTTCAGAGATTTCAGTATTTCAATGTATTTTATGTCAGTTAGCTGCCAAGGCAACATTTCAAGTTTTATATATATTTTATTTTAGCTTAATTTAAATGAACAAAAACAGTTTTGATAGTTTTAACTGTAGTTAACAATACCAATACTGTGTGACATTAGACCTAACCCTAACCTTTGTTTCCGTTCTGTCCAGGCAAGCTGTGATCCAAGCATGAGTCCATCCATACGGGACAAAGAGTTTGACCGATTCCTGAGCTCTGCTCACAGAAGGAGAGAGAGAGAGATACAAAAATAGAGAATTGATCAATTTAATCAATCTCATAAATTTAAATGCAATATTATGCTAAAACTTTGATTCGAAGATGTAGTTACCTGAACTCTCCTCTGCCTGAGAGGGCTTCTGCTGTCTGTGCCGTAACGGGAGAAGCGGGTGGGAGGGGGAGGGGCTTCTATTTGTTCTGAAACAAAAACAAAATATCAGCTCTATTACAAGAAAAGGCAAATGGCCAGGTGCAAAAAGCCATGTGTGTGTACATGTCTATCTATCTATGCTATTTAATTGTGACAATATAATTTAAACAATGTTAAAATATGTACTGCAATGTACGACATATCATTTGGTACTTTAAACAGACTTACACTGACAAGGACTCCTCAGGGTGCAAGTAATACCGCATACAACCGTCAGGATTGGCAGCTGTCGCCAGTGAGTCGGCTGAAGGAGACGGAGTTAAAAAGCTACGCTTAGTGGCATTGGATATGGGCACATGGGGACGGGAACTCTTTGGGTGAAGAGGTGCTCTCACTGTCAGATTGTCAATCACAACACAGCATAATAACAAAGAGTGAATAAGTCATGAGATGGACTTCTTCAGACAGAAACCAAGTGTGCATCTGAAAGTACTCGGTTCTTACCATCTTTAATCTCTTGTAGGTCTCTTGGCTTTACGAAGTCCGGCTTCACTACTTCAAACCACCAAAAGAGCTCAGCAATGAAAACCATCACGTTATGCTGGAGGAACAAGAGCAAGTCAAAGTCACACATAAGCTCTGGTCTATAACCTAGTAAGCTGTTTTTGCAGTGTACTACCTACATAGGCGGTGACCTTCTAAAGCAGTATGCTAAATGAAATGGAACCTCATAAGTGACCGTTTTTGAACACATTGCATACTCCGCACTATACAAATAGCAATCTTCACATATCAAGTAAATTAGCTCATATTAGATTAAATTTAACTTTTTTTTTAAGCATGTTAGTTTAATAGTATAAGATTTGTATGCAATGCATTCTGGGACTGTCTTAACTGTGAAGGATGCATATAATGCTGTCTTTATTCAGCCTTTGGTTTCTTAGAAGGTAACTCTATACTTTTATAGTACAGAATGAAATATATGTAGGAACGGACCTTTAGCACGGGTGGGCCGTAGAGCAGGTCTTCAGTGTGCATATAAAAACACCGGTTCAGGTATTCATTAGAAAACTCCCGGAGTAGATGGATGTTGTACACACTATCCGACAGAGACGGCACCTCCTTCAGACATATGTCTAATAGAGAAAAACAACTCTTTAAAAATATATACATATGCATAATTGTATACATAATTTCTAAATCATTCTTGCATTAGTTGTTAAGATCAGTTGAACTTAGTTGGTATTGAATATTACAAATATTGTTGGCAATTTGTAGAAGAGTCAACAATATTTGTAATATTCAATTCCAACTACGTTCAATATATTAAGATTTGGTGTTACAAAAGAATTCTATTTCAAATAAATGCTGTTCTTTGGAACATTCTATCAAAGAATCCTGAATTTTATTTTTTAGAATCAATGCCATTTACACAGTTTTAACTTTAAAACTACTTTAAAAATCTGTATAAATAATTTCTAAATCATTATTGCATACATGTTTGAGTTGAACTGAATGCAACATTTTACATAAAGAATGAATTTACAAAATTATTCTGCTCATTTGTGGCCCAGTGTGTGTTTATACCATCTAGCCTCATGTATTCAGGGCAGTAGAAGTGGACGACCGCAAGCAGTGCCGCTCCATCACAAACATCCTTCATTAGGTCCTCCATCACAGCCAGGTGAGGGAAAGGACGGCCAGACAGGTGTTCTCTACGGTAACGTACCTGAGAGAGAGCAGGCAGGGACTTATAAAGCATTTAATACAGATCAGACACATACACACAGTCTCTCACATACTAAATGACACATGAGAGTTCACTCAAATATGAAAATTCTGTCATTTAACTGACTCATGTCACTCAAAAAATATGTTTTTGTTCTTAGTTAGAAATAAACACGTGTATGTTTCCATAAAATGTATGGAAAAATAGCACTTTTCCATAAAATAAATGTTGATAGTAATTATGTCTGCTGAGATCTAAAAAAGACGGAAAACAAGAGTAGTCTGTAAAACTTAATAACAATAATAATTATATTACTTTATTTTAAAGCATTACATTCAAAGTCTTTGGATTCCATGATAACTGTGAGGAACACAATGAAATAAAAGATTTTTTTAGTGATTATTTGCTGAAAATCTGCCTTTTTGCATCCTTACAATACTCACAGATGACAGAATTTTCATTATGAGTGGAACAAACCTTGAAAAATAACATTTTCATGCAATTTTTTTGCATAATGTGGAATGCGTTGTGTGGCAAAGTGGCTTCTTCTGTGTCAATTATACATATTATATATTTTAATCAATCTAAAAATCCTGAGTCGGCTTGGTCTTAAGTTTTAAACTTTGCATTTAGCGTGTTGCTTTTATGAAAATAACACTTTATTTTGGTCTGTAAATCTACATAAGACCATATGTATCATAAAAGTAATTTGTCCGAATTCAGTTTAAGAGTAATTTTATTCCACTTTCTCTTCTTTAGTGAGGGTCTTTGCCTCTACATCACAGATCCAAACACTCTACTGTTGAAGTCAAACACCTTCAGCAAACACAAAATAAACCACAGAATGACACTTTGAATGGTTGGATGTGTGGATGCATGAAAAGACAGATGGATGCATGGAAGAGTGATGTATTGTGAAACGTTTGCTACTCGATTTGAGACTAAAGTAAGATGTTTTTGAAAGAAGTCTCTTCTGCTCACCAAGCCTGCCTTTATTTGATCGAAACTACAGTAAAAACATTAAAATTGTGAAATATTATTACAATTTAAAAGAACTGTTTTCTATTGTGTAATATATGTTAAAATATAATTTCTTCCTGTGGTCAAAGCTGAATTTTCAGCATTATTACTCCAGTCTTCACTGTCACATGATCCTTCAGAAATCATTCTAATATGATGATCTGCTGCTCAAGAAACATTATTATTATTATCAATGTTGAAAACAATTGAGTTTGAGTACTGTACCACACGAGAGAATTCCACTGGCTCCAGCATGCAATGGGCCAAAGCGTTCATGAGATCAGGCTGAGACGGACAGAGACAAAACAACAAACAACAGAGAAAGAGAGAGAGGTGGAGAGAGGGATGAATGCATGAGATGCTCAATGGCACACATGTTCCTCCTGGCAAACATACACACACTATCTAGTCATTTGCCCGGAGCATGACGTGGCTGACACAGGCGGCGCTGTGGCACTTACAGGCACGAGCTTCCAGTACCATTTTGAGGGAGACTATCCGACGGGAAGGGGCAGGACGAGAGAGACAAACAGGAAGAGCATAAAGGTTAAAGGTCGAGCAGAAATAGAGGTGTAGGGAGAAGAGAATGATCAGATTTAAAAGCCATCGAATCTGATCAGAGAACAGGGTTAAACTGTGTAGTAAAATGCACAGTGAGTGACTCAGCCAATCAACGAGGAGGCCTGCATGCTAACGGTCTACTATTGGATGGGTTACGAGACTCGTGATTGGTCAGACCTTCTGATGGCACGGCGAATCTATCAGCGGCTGTTTCAACTTGAGTTCCTTCTCAGAGAGCTCTCGCGTCTTCAAGATCACCTGCAGCACACAAACACATACAGATCAGCGTACTTGACATAACTGACATTTCAAACTGCAACTAGATTGAAAAGTTCATGAGACAAACTTTGAAGTTGGCTTGAGAAAGCCGGACCAGAAAGTTTAAAAAAGTTTTAAAAGTGAGAAGTTTGAAGGTCTTCAGTTGTTTTAGCATTTTGTTAGCATGATTTAACATACTGATGGCATATTCTACCACATTCGTAACACAAATTAACACTTTGTTTGCATGAATTAACAGATTTTAACACACTGCAAACATATTTAGTATGTTGCAAACATGATTTAGCAGGTTGGTAGCATGTTTTAACACATTGGAAACATGATTTATCATGATGCTAACATGATTTAGCACATTGCTAACATGACTTAACACTTTGCTACCATGAATTAGCATGTTGGTAGCAAGTTTTACCACATTGTTAACATGAATTAACATGTTTTAACCTATAGCTAACATGAATTAACATGTTTAAACACTTTGCTAGCATTAATTAACATGTTTTGCTAACATGTTTTAACATGCTGTTAACATAAATTAATATGTTGCTAACATGTTTTAGCATGTCGTTAACGTGAATTAGCACGTTGCTAGGATGTTTTAAAATTTGGCTATCATGAATTACCATGTTGTTAACATGTTTTAACACATTGATAGCATGATTTAACACTTTGCTAACATGAATTAGCATGTTGATAGTGAGTTTTACCACATTGTTAACATGAATTAACATGTTTTAACATATTGCTAACATGATTTAACACTTTGGTAACAGTAAATAGCATGTTTTAATACTGCTAACATGAATTAACATGCTTTGACACATTGTTAACATAAATTAGCATGTTGTTAACATGTTAGCTAATAATAACTAGATTGTAAAGTGTGTAGACAAACTTTGATGTTGGATTGACAAAGTTTAATATAACTGAACAGCTGTAAGTTTGGAGGTTTTACTTAGAGAAAGTAAAAAAATGTTACTAGCAGTTTTTAACATGTTAAACTGATTTAATAATGGTTTTAACATGTTAACATGATTAGCATTTTGCTAACATTATTTAACACATTGCTAGCATGATTAACATGTTGCTAACATTGTTTAACGTATTTGCTAACATTATGAATTAACATGTTTAAACACTTTGCTAGCGTTAATTAACATGTTTGCTAACATGTTTTAGCATGATGTTAACATACATTAGCATGTTGCTAACATATTTTATCATGCTGTTAACATGAATTATCATGTTGTTAGCATGTTTTTATCACATTTCTAACATGATTAGCATGTTATCAAGCTATCATGATTCAACATGTTACCATAATTTAACACATTGCAGGCATGTTGTTAAAATTTAGTATGTTTCTCAAGCCAACTTAAAGATGCAATATGTAATATTTTCTGTCCACTAGAGGTCGCTAGAGGCGTATTCAAAACAAAGGCGTAGCTTGATGATGGCAAGTTTGAGTGCAGAATCTTGGGACATGTGGTCTTCACCTCACAGCCGGTGGAAAATAATCGGGATAGGGAAGAAATCATGTTCATGGATGCGATTATTAACGTTACTGTAGTATGAAGCAGAGCATGAGCGAGAGTTGTGGAGCTGAACCAGGAGCTGGAACGATTGCGCAACACACACCTCACGAGCAGCGGGACTTTTATTATGCCACAGTCACCGGCGTCGCTTCAACTTTTCCGGTCATGAGTATGAGGTAACACAGCTCTTTTGTTACACACATTGCAGTAACACACTGCAGTAAGATAGATCGATTATAGAACATCATATTAAATGCTGGATGGCTTGTGTTGATAAATGGCATGCAATTAATTTTAAAACGTATTGTATGATGGAGAAAATGCTGTATTACTGTTACTAAAAATTAAGCTGCATCTGATTATGCTATGTTAGCTACTTGACAGAATAGTGTTCTTCTCTGAGGCATGGTAAAGCATGGTACTCTAAACATGTTGAGCTACATAACAATAATTGGTTTTCTGTCTATAAATATATCATATTACAACATGTAAATTTTAAAGTGTCTTTGGGGTTTCCATGGTTTCTACAAAATAAAACCGGAAACCGAGGGTAACGCGGGTATGACGCCATGACAGGTGACTCCTCACACGTCCCGTAGCCTTGGTTAAAATTGCAATTTTCTCATGATTGACAAATAGTTGCAAACATTTGGGATATTGTAAGTACTCAAGTGAACAAAATATATAACACTGGCCTAGTGGTTTTTGATACGTTACTGCAAAAATCTTACATATTGCACCTTTAATAGTCTGATATAAAACATTTACTCTTAGACACCTCAAAAGGTACAGTAGTACAAAATATAACATGTTCTGGTTCAAGAAACCTTGACTAACATTATATGTGAACTTAAATGGCCAAGTTAAAGACCCCAAAAAACCCCAGACCTTGTTGATCCAGAACAGCATGGCGTCCTCCATGTCGAAGGGAAGCTCTTTAGAGGCGCAGAAGGTAGAGAAGCGCTTGACACTTGCCACGACTCTCTCTACAGCCATCATCTCCACCGTGTACGCCATCATCAGAGCGTCTATCAGAGGAATATGAGAGCTCTACACACACACACACACACACACACACACACACACACACACACACACACACAATGAGCCAAACAGATGATTCTCTGTATAAATAACATGAGAAAATGACTATATTCACAATACTACTAAACTACACAGTGCATACTTTCTGTGTACAGAAATTTATCATGCTGTGCACAGTATTCATACAGCATACTGATAGTAAAACAGTGCTAGTATGAGCAGTATGCCATTCCAAACACACTGTAAGAAAGAATGAGCAGTTTACATAATCTCTCATCGAGATGGAAGACTCAACAGATTCAGCCATATAAGGAGAACATCAGTATCTCACAGACACACACATGCCTGACAGAACACAGAGTCATGGTGCAAGTGTTTGTCAGGGAACTGCCTGCTATGTAGACAGCAGAAGAATAGAAACCAGAACAGAAAGTCCACTGCCTTTGTTTAATGATGGGAAAGGAGTCTGTGTGTCTCAGGAAACACACTCTACACACACAAACCTCAGAGCTCAGCAAAAATCTCTTCAAACTGACCATACAAGAAGAAAGTCTGTGCTAATGTCCACTATAGTGCCTCTTTTGGCAATGCTGAGAATGCGCAAATACTTGTAATCATGTTCTGACACTCTTCTGAAGCAATGACGCGTTAAATCAAGCATTTACATACTTGCATACTTGAGTATTGCTGACTTCAAGTGTTCCTGTGAAGCAGTGCTGTTAATGTAAACTAAAACTTTTTAGGTAATTGAAATAAATCTTAAAAATGTTATAAAACGTCAACTTAAAGCTAGGGTTTTATACAGACTTTCTGTTACACTGGTTGAAATTCTCTTCACATCCTCAAAGCAATCAATAATAGAAGTGGTCTAAATATTAAAACATGTACATATATTTTCTGTGGAAATTTCAGGACCAAAAAATGTTCATCCAATCATTGCATTAGGTCCGGAAAAATGTCCGTCCTATCATTGCATTCGGTCCGAATGCAATGCAAACAAACAACAGCTGCCTTTTACAGTTCCTCCTGAACCAAAACAACGAGCTTATGCTGTGTTCACAACATGTCGTAACTAGGGCTGTGTATAACCAACAATGTCACGATACGATACGCATCACGATACTAAAGCCACGATACGATACGTATCACGATATGGTTCAATTTAGAATTTAAATTTCTTTTGAACAGAGTTTAGTAACAGTAATATGTGTTTGTTGAATAACCAGTGTTAAAACAGTCATGATAACTGAAAAAAACTTTTGTTTTTGTCATTAAAAAAAACAATGATTTAAATTAAATATAAAAAAATGTCACAAAAAGATTCTTTTAAAAGCTTGCTTTTAAAGTCACTCCCTCAGTAACTGAATTGACAATTATAGTGACACTGAAGCATATCAACAAAGCTCAATGACTAATTTCACTTGCAACAGTAAGTTTACTTGTAAGAAAACTATGTTAGTTAATTATATTGGCTATAATATTATAATAATGTCTATACTGCCTGTTTTTTTAGTTTTTTTTTCATCTGTAAAAATATGTTCAAGAACAACATACGTTTTTATTAACGTGGTCTACAAAATATGCGCTGCATGAGTTTACAATACACATTTAACAATAAGGTTCATTAATTAAACATCAGATAATGTATTAACATGAACCAACCATGAGCAATACATTTGTTACTGTATTAGTATACACATACTAATTAAATGCGCAGGTCTCCTCTCGTGCGTCCTCCCCACTGGACGAGGCCAATATCACTTTCGTTTCGCTTTCAGATATCTCTATTATATATGCCATCACTGCTTTTAACTTTCTAGATTACTTTCTAATTACTTTCTAGTAATTACCAAAATCAAAACAGTCCATATCCTCACGAAAACGTCAGTCAAGCCAGCTCGCGCCTCAACCTGAGAGATCGGCCTTCAAATTTCTCGGTTTCTGAATGGACGGTTTGGCTTGATTGATAAACGCTAACGTTCAGCCATGATTTATATACCATCGACCTGTCCTAAAACGTTAGCACGCTTTGACCGATGATTTGGAGATCGCATGTTTCTCCGTTCGAGAGCGTCACGTGACATCACGTGATTGGCTAGATTTAAAAGCAAGACAGACACGATACGGCAGCTGCTGTATCGATACGCGTATCGTCAGGAGTTCATGACGATGTATCGTATTGATATTCTGAGCACAGCCCTAGTCGTAACCTTAATTATGAGATGGCAACCCGTGACGTTCTATGCGATGTTCACGTCCTCAGATTTATGCATTTCACTATCAACGCCGAAATTAATCTGCAGCAGTCAGGTGGTACAAGTAAGAACTCTGTAAGGCCTAGTCCACACATACACAGGTATTTTTATAAACTGAGTTTCTCCTCCGTTTAAAAAAAATAAATTACGTCCACATGTAAATGCAGAAACACAGTCAATAGCATGCCAAACCAACAGGTGGCGATATAACCCTAACCGTAAAGCAATGTTGGCCAATCAGAAGTCTGGAAAAAAGGTTATTACCGGTTCCGGTTCCGATGTCACAAGCCAAAACCTCAGTTTTCACTGCAACACTGCAATCAGAGTTTCTAAAAATCTTCACCCTGGCAGGAGTTTTCAAAAAAGCATTTGCATGTGGACGAACGGCCAAACCTCAAAATACCTGTGTTTGAGTGGACAGGCCTAAGTTGTTTAAGTTCATTATTATTATAATGTTATGTGCTTTGAGACATGAGGTAATGTGTTTTGGAGGAGGCGTGGCTTTGAGAAGATCTGAAAGGAAGGTGGGATCTCATGTTTTCAAAGCTAACTTGCTATTGCTAGCCTCTCTGAAATTGCCTACCCTACCTTTAAAAGATGTAAGCGAAAATTAGAAATGTTGCCTTGGCAATGGACTGAAATAAATACAGTGGTTTTGATTAGAATTAAGCAAATAAAATGTTGGCAATTTCATATGTCTTCTTTTTTCGTGCTTGTATAAGAAATCAAAGAGCAAATGATGTGCTGCCATGTGGTGATGCTCATGTGTGCTCATCTCATAAATATAATCATTCTGAAAGTTAGTGATTGAAACTAAATGAAAGAGACTTTGTGTTTGGGTGCATGTTTGTCCATTAGAGAAACACTATGGATGTTTCCATTGACCTACAAACACACACACACACACACACACACCCCAGCAGGTTTTGAGCAGATGGTCATACTGTGCCTCAGTGCTGTCCTCAAATACACCTCTCCAAATCTCACACACACACACACAGATCCACAATAGAGCGCATCAGTGACCGCTCACTTTTCAGTCTTGGATTAGGAAGCCTTTTTTCTTCATTAATTTTTCTATAGTGACTTCAAAATATTCTGCAGTAAAGAGTTGTAAATCATGATCCAAACCAAGTCAATCTGAGATTAATCAAAACATTAAACTGAACAACATTAAACTTGAATAATTAATGAATCACTGCAAATTATATATATATAGATTTTATTCCAACGCTAAAATCAGCTTTGCTATAGATAAAAATAATGGGATTTTTACTTCTGGAACCCGACTGTTGCACTCTATTAGACACACACTTCAACACAAGCCTCTAACACTGTGCTCTCTTCAGGTAAAAAGTCAAAGGTCAAAAATCACACCATCTTAATTGGGGTGGACGAGAGGTCATCATGGGAAACAGGCGTGTCGTCTGGTTCTCTGACATATATCCCTCGTCGTGCGAGCGTTTGGATGACGGCCTGATGGGAGGTGAGTGCAGACGCTTGTTCGCCCTTCAGGAGGAGCCCGCAAACCCGACAGTAGAGCTCCGAGGACAGCAGCAGCGATAAAACCGGAGGCTTTATGTGCTCAACGCAGTACTGATCCGTGTAGAACGGGTCTCGCAGGTCAGTTGGGATGTGCTCTGACAGAGAAACACACAAAGAGAAAGAGCTTGTTTTTAATACACAAAAATACAGAATTATGACAACCTGTACTATTTGAACCAAATCAGTATAAACCAGTATAACACATTAATGATTTGCAACAACAATATATTTTAATATAATATTACAATTATATTCATATAAATCCACAAATAAACATTTTAATTTTTTGAAATAAAATAAACATTACCTGAAAAAATTAAATATAATAATATATATTTCATTTAGTATTTCAGGCTTCATTTCTCATTTTTGTTTAAGCTGAAGTACTGAAAAAAATTAAAACTAAAAAAACAAAACTTATTAAAAACTATGTAGTTATAAACAAAAACTTATAAAAATGACAAAAACACACAACAAAGTGACAAACTTTAAAATTAAAACAAAAAATACGAAAAAAATAAATACAAATATTTATAAAAATAAGATATAAACAAAATCTATAATTGTAGAATAAAAAAATAACACTGACCCCCTCTCTCTCTCTCTCGCTCTCTCATATATATATATATATAATTATTGTAGAAAATAAAAAAAATGTAGAAAAAGTAAAATTTAGAAAAAATTAAATATAATAATAAAATATAAAAAAGAAAATATTTTATAAAAACATATATATAATTAATTTAGAGAAAGTAACATTTAGAAAAATTCAAATATAATAACTATAATATATAAAACAAAATAAATTAAAAAAATATTATTATTTTTGTATCTTTTATTTTACAATATATTTTGATGTATTATAATAATTATTTTATATATATATATATATATATATATATATATATATATATATATATATATATATATATATATATATATATATATATATATATATATAAAATAATTAAAGTACATCAAAATATATTGTTGTTATTATCAATGATTTTAATGGTCCTAAAATATGCTTCATTTTCAATGCAAAACTGAATTTCTTTTTTTGTTGATTTAAATTTGGGTAAAATGTGACTGTCATCTATTTTCTAACTATCAATAAATTGTAAGAGGTGAAGTGACAAATAAGAACTGTAGAAAGACTGTAGGAAAAAGATGTGAAGATTTCATGTCTCACGGACAGAAAATGAAAATATCAGGTGATTTTGAGATTAGCCACTCTTAGCCGCACGTCAAGAGCTAACATCTCGCTAGCCGAAACAGACACAAACAAATCACAAACACTTCCACAGAAATACATTCACGTCTTCAGCGCTAGGCTAATTATAACTAACTGCTAAGCTAATGCAGCTAAGCGGCGGCACAATGTTTATTTCACTTGTTCATGTGTTTGACCTTGTTTGCTTGATTTAGCCGTGAGAAGAGAGCGCGGTCAAGATGATAAGCAGCTTTAGTTAATGACGACAGTCCTGCAGGTGTAAAACGCTCACTGTCGAGTATCAGTTTAAGTCCACTTTTCCCTTTACATTTTCTGTTTCTCTATTACAGATTTGTTTTTGTATATTTTTTCCCTCCACCAACGGTCATTCTGAGGTTTTATTAAAGTAGGAGGTCAAAGGTCAACTAGTCAGAATAAAGCCTGAGGAAGATTAACAGTGGCGGACAGTCGAATAACCCCTGATGAGATGTGTGTGTGGGTGTGTGTGTGTGTGTGTGTGGCCCGTTCACACCAAGGACGATATTCATCACTCTGAAATTCAAGTCCAGTCAGATTTATTTGCATAGCACTTCTCACCATACAAATCTTTTCAAAGCAGCTTTACAGAAAGTCTGTTATGTCAATAAAGCCTTTGTGTTTTACCAGAGTGTAAGTTCTTGGGCTGAGCGATATATAACGATGAAGATACAGGTGATCCTCTGGATTTCACATATTGTCTAGATTGTATTTATAGTTTTGTTTAGCACATATATATCAGTGCAGCACTGATTTAGACACACATCTGAGTGTTTAAAGGCAATTAAGAGATTTAAATTTGGTCGGATTTGTTCAAAGCAAGAGTAAGCGATTCTCAAAAAATATTAATGGAAATAAGATTAGACACCACAGGTGAAATTTTTGGGTTTTGTAAGATTAAACAATTCTCAGAAAGCATCGATCAGTTGTGTTAAAGGGATAGTTTCCAGTGTGTGTGTGTTAGTAAATGTGTGTGCACTACTTCTCATTAATAAATAAAGGCTGACAGTCAGAAGTGGGTCACACACACGGAGGGTTTCCCTCACGATGACATCTGACCACACCTTCCACAGTGGACAGAGAGCAAAACATCACATGAACCCACAACATCACGTCAAATTGTCTTCATCTCTGTTTGAGCGGAAGAGGCAGGTTCAGGTTTCAGACCCTGAATGTCTCTGAGAAAGGGCAATCAGTCACATAATATAACTCAACATTACGAGTGAATGCAGCAACTGAACATTTAGATTCAGATTTGTTTATTTAAAAGATATTTCTGCATGGTTAGGGTTATGGTAGACATAGTATTTTAAACATAGACCATTTAAAACATTAGGCAAATGAGGGTGCTTAATTTAGATACGGTTCCCTCATTCATATGCATGAGGTCGTGAAGGCCAAAGAAATCTTCTAACAGATCAATATGGATCTATATTTAATAATGACAAGGCTCGTTTCGAAGGGAAATTATCAATATAATTCTATACCTATATAATTTCCAATTAATTTATCAGACATTATAAAACCAAAAATATATACATGTTTATGTATATGTGTACACTGTGTTCAGAATTAAGCAATTTGATTTTTTGATCATATTTTTTTCTAAGCACATTTTACCAATTCCAAACCACATCAATCTTAATAACTACTATTAATATTGTATTTAAATAATTGTTCATGAAGGCTGGAAATGAAAAATGCCTTATATTCAGGTGTGCAGAATTATTAAGCAGGTTTGCTTTTACAGGCAAAATGAGCCAAAAAAAGAGATTTCACTAAACTAAATTATGAAATGCTCATGAGAAGAACGCAATACTAATGCAATACTAGAAATTGCAAAGTTAAAGCATGAGCAATGGACAGCAAAATGCTCATTGGGTCAGTGGGGTCATACAAAAACAGCTGGAGAAGAATAGACACGTTAACTGCAAAAGAATTAAGAATTAAGGTGAAGAATTAAGTGTGAAACCATCAGGAACCCTTTAGTCTCCAGCGCCACCATTTCCCAGAACTGAAACCTACCTGGAGTCTTCAGAAGTGTGAGGTGTCAGGATCTCAGAGACTTAGGTTAGGTGAAGAATCCTAAAAAATGACCCGCTCTTAATAAGAATCACAAGCTGAAGTGTTATAAAATACATGAAGACTGGGTTTTTATAGGCCTTATAGACAGACAGCTTGAGAGTGACTCCTGAAGGACCAGCACCACATCCTCTTGTACCACTGTTTGAAGAATTTATCTTCCAGAATCTGGCAGTAAGTTTTGGAAGATCATTTAGTCCATCTCTGCAAGATGGACATTTCAGGATAAGAGATGGACTAAAAGTGAACTCCCACACCTTACTGCCAGATTCCGGAAGATGAATTCTTCAAACAGTGGTACAAGAGGATGTGGTGCTGGTCCTTCAGGAGTCACTCTCAAGCTGTCTGTCTATAAGGCCTATAAAAACCCAGTCTTCATGTATTGTATAACACTTCAGCTTGTGAAAGCCCTATTCGGATGGGATTAGTTTTACATGGGGAGGTGGGGGTAAAGTAATTTTTACCAGAGCTTCTCAGTGATTTTAGTCCCGTCCGAATGTGCCATCTCGATAATCATTACGGACAATGTCACTAAAGATTACGGCGACTTTTACCTTCTGTAAAAAGGTCCGGAAAAATTACCTCAGGTAATACTAATCCCGTTCTAATAGACCCGCTGTAAATATGTACGGTGAAATTCCGTCATTTCCTGTTTAAAAGTAGTTTTCTGCGCATTTTTCAAGAATGGAAGCACTTAAAGAAACATTCATTTGTGTTGTAGGTGGTGGGACAAGTCTGTGGCAATCCTCAAGTATTTTCCATACCATTCAAAAAGAAGATCGAAGCAACTGTCAGAGGCACAAAACTAATGTGCATATTACATCATAATACAATCAGAATTTAATTAATAAATCGTCTGACCGGACCTAACTGTTATATATAGTTTATATATTTAGATTATATGTGTTTGCGCACATGGTATCAGGAAGCAACATATACCCACATGACGACAGGGAGGTGCACGGCGGTGCGTAAATCAAGTTACCCCTCCCACTTCTGCTAGTTTTACTGAGATGTCTTGCCCGTGCGAATTGGCCAATTAATATTACAGACGTTCTGAGGTCAAATTACTTTACTCCACATCCCCATGTAAAACTAATCCCGTCCGAATAGGGCTTAAGTCTCTGAGATCCTGACGCCTTGCACTTCTGGAGACTCCAGGTAGGTTTCAGTTCTGGGAAATGGTGGCGCTGGAGACTAAAGGGTTCCTGATGGTTTCACACTTAATTCTTCACCTTAATTCTTAATTCTTATGCAGTTAACATGTGTCTTTTCTTCTCCAGCTGTTTTTGTATGACCCCACTGACCCAATGAGCATTTTGCTGTTCATTGCTCATGCTTTAACTTTGCAATTTCTAGTATTACATTAGTATTGCATCCTTCTCATGAGTATTTAATAATTTTTGACTTTTCAGTTCGAGTTAAATCTCTTTTTTGGCTCATTTTGCCTGTAAAAGAAAACCTGCCTAATAATTCTGCACACCTGAATATAAGGCATTTTTCATTTCCAGCCTTCATGAAAAATGATATATCACTTATAAATGATTAAATACAATATTAATAGTAGTTATTAAGATTGATGTGGTTTGGAATTGATTATATATATATATATATATATATATTATATATATATATATATATATATATATATATATATATATATATATATATATATATATATATATTATATATATATATGCCCAACTTTATCGACATACATACAGTATACTCGCTTCGGGGGATATACGCTCATCTGCCACTTTATTAGGTGCACTTGTTCAACTTCTCATTAACGAAAATATCTAATCAGCCAATCACATGGCAGCAACTCAATGCATTTAGGCATGTAGACATGATCAAAATGATCTGCTGAAGATCAAGCTGAGCATCAGAATGGGGAAGAAATGCGATTTAAGTGACTTTAAACATGGCATGGTTGTTGGTGCCAGACGGGCTGGTCTGAGTATTTTAGAAACTGCTGATCTACTGGGATTTTCACACACAACCATCTGTAGGGTTTACAGAGAATGGTCTGAAAATGAGAAAATATCCAGTGAGTGGCAGTTCAGAACAGCAAACTGAGGCTACAATTCACATGGGTTCACCAAAACTTGGAGAAACATTGCCTGGTCTGAAGAGTGTTGATTTCTGCTGCGAAATACAGATGGAAGGGTCAGAATTTGGCATAAACAACATCAAAGCATGGATCCATCCTGCCTTGTATCAACGGTTCAGGCTGCTGCTGGTGTAATGGTGTGTGGGAGATTTTCTTGGCACAATCAAGTATCATTTAAACGCCACAGCAGAGTATTGTTGCTAACCATGTCCATCACTTTATGACCACAGTGCATCATCTTCAGATGGCTACTTCAAGCAGGATAATGCACCGTCACAAAACTCAAATCATCTCAAACTGGTTTCTTGAGCATTACAGTGAGTTCACCATACTGAAACTGAATGCACAGTCACCAGATCTAAATCCAATAGAGCAGCTTTGGGATGTGGAGGAACGGCAGTAACTGTCTGATGCTATCATGACCAAAATCTCTGAGGAATGCTTCCAGCATCTTGTTGATCTATGCCATGAAGAATTAAGGCAGTTCTGAAGGCAAAAGATGGTCCACTGTGTATCAAGTGGCCAGAGAGTGTATACTACATAGCAAACACCAACTGCTTGATTGCTTGTATCATTGCCAAATATAAACTATATTATCATCCAAAACTCTAATCCGCTAAAGCATGAAGATATTACAAACATTACAAATCATTATTTTCTGTAAAGCTGCTTTTAAACAATGAGTATTGTAAAAAAAAAAACGCTATATGTGTAAATTTAAAATCATATAGCCATGATATCACCTATTGGTCCTAAAATACAAGGTTATCGTATCAGCATTTTCTGTTTCAGAGCATCCTTTATTTTTACCTTTAGTTTAAATGGAGATTAATGTTTTTTGTTCACCAGATTTATGAGACCTCCAGTTACTAACCATCAAACAGAAATCATTTAGCATCACTCAGGTTTATCAACACACCGTATGCACGTTCACACACCGGTGCTCTCCCACAATCACACACAGCTATTTCAGTCTGTAGGCTTTGTGATGTAACACTGACGGCGTTATTTCTGTCCCCTGATTAAACTCAAGACACTCTGCTGTAAGAAAACACACACCTTCATCATCACCTTCCCCCCTGCCTATCAAATCCAGCGTGTTTCACATGCACAAACGTTCATGAGTACATCAGTACTCCAGTTATATCAGATACTTGAAATGTTATGAACAGCAGCTATGCTAATTATTTTCCATCTGCTTTTCCGTTTTATCTTGGGATGCCCATCCCAGGGTATCTCCAGTTTGGATCCGGCCTCTTACGAAGACTTCAGATGCCCCAACACCTGTGAAGAAACGACGCCAACCCCTGTGAGGACTTCAGATGATGCCAACTCTGAATCAACTTGCACCACTGCCAAATTTCTATATACTGTAATCATTATGTTCACAACTTGAAATTATTACTTTAATGAGATCATTGTTTCTGCCTGAATGAATACACAATGTTTAGGAATGCATCGGTATCGGCCGATATATGTTCACTTTTAATGTTATCATTATCGGCCCAATAAGAAAATTTGGCCAAATTAATGCTGATAAATAATGGATTATTTCTTTCAGCTGAGACACTTCAGATGTGCACTGTTCACCATGATGGTTTTGAATTGCTTGAAATATAATTGAAAATCACTTCATGAAGGAAAATACAGTTAAGTGCAACATGTGCAGCACAAGTCTGTCATATAGGCTACATAAAATTATAATAATATAATATAACATCATTATAATTGTGTGTTTGGGACATGGCTTTTAATGCTGAGACTTTTGTTTTTGTAATCAGGCTCTCAAAAAGTATACAAAAATTTGGATTTAGATTTATCGGCCAATATATCTGTTATCGGCTTTCAAATATAAAGAATTATCGGTTATCGGCATCAGCCAAAATTTTCATATCAGTGCATCCCCAATGATGTCAACTACCTGCGTGATTTGCATTATCTTAGAACTGCACATTTCTGAAATATGGACATTACTTGGACACAGTCACCTCTAATAACAATCACTCTAAATTGTAATGTCTAAACATGCATATTCTGTAAAGCTACTTTGAAACGATATGTGTTGTGAAAAGCGCTATGCAAATAAATGTGAATTGAATTAGGGACCCTATGATTTCAACAATGCGGAAAACGCGGATGGAATCTAGTCATCAAAATGGAATTTAGATTATAATATGGAATGTCATGGAATTTGGCTGAATAAATCAAAAGTAGGGCTGTACAATTAATCAAAATGTGATATGGACTAGGGTCTGTGAATATTAAAGGGGTGGTTGATTATGATTTCATAATCTTTTTTAACTTTAGTTAGTGTGTAATGTTGCAACACTCAAAGTACAATAGCAATTGCTTTTTAAGGACTACAACAAACGGCTGGTAGGGACTACAATGAGCTTGTTCCAGGGGTAGTGACATCACAAACCCCATAATTTACATAAACCCCGCCCCCGAGAACACACAACAAAGGGGGCGAGGCCATGTTGAGCTTCTTTAGAGAAGAGGAAGAGTTTTTGTAGTAGAGTGTTGTTACCATTGCGTCATTTTACGCCGGACTGCTTCACAAACGAGGGTCGATTCAACACTGGATTTGCACAAAAGATTAACATGACAGTCGATGAGTGACAGTCGATGAGTTGAATCAACTCCAGAGCAACTACATACATTTATCCACTAACCATTCAGAAACGTCCAGTTTCATTCTAAAAGTTGTAACTTCTTCCTGAGTCTCTCCATCAGTGTCGACTCCGGTTTGAACAATGTAAGGCTGAACACCGTTACTGACAATCCTCATTTTGGCTGCGTGAGATTCTCCAGCTTTGTTGTTGTTGAGCTGTTAAATCTTCTGGAGCAGCAACTCATTTGCATTTAAAGGGACACACACAAAAACGGCGTGTTTTTGCTCACACTGAAATAGGGGCAAATTTGACAATCCATAATAAATTATCTGTGGGGTATTTTGAGCTGAAACGTCACAGACACATTCTGGACACCAGAAAGGGGTAAAAGGGGCATAATAGGTCCCCTTTAAAGTGCAAAAAGACTGCTGTTTAAGACTGAAGTCTGCATGTTCTGTTTGTCTCTGTGTGAACGAGCAGTGCAGTTTGGTCTACTACACATTTACTGAAGCGCTCATGTTTTCAGTATCTGCCATCTCACTATATGAGGACATGAACACCTCCAGAGCTGCTCTAGTCTTCAGACTGATGGCAGAAGGTCTGAACTCCATCAGAGCTTTTATTTTCCAAGGACCACCCAAGAGGAGGTCTGACCAACATGATCACAGTCGTTTTTGTTCTGTGTCATGTATAGGGGCGTGAAAATGTAAAATCGATGTTTCTTACATTAACAGACTGGAGTGCATCTAATAAATTATTAATTTAAGAACATTGTGTGAGTTTATTGCAACAATGGCGCCATGAACTTCCCATACTTGAAAATCCAGCTGATAAGCGCTCATTGTCACAGTTGCAATCACGACGGCTTTCTTTTTCCATAAGGGGGTTTGGCATCACGACGGCTTTGTTTCCAGGTGGACCGTTACAAAATACGATACACAAAACATCAGATGGAGAATTCAAAATGGAGACTTCAAAACTCTCAAAGCATTTCCCATTTTGTGTGCCTTGTGCATCAGACGTTCAGCCAATGGTCAGTGGGCATGACTTCTGAGGCTGAGACTGCAGCTTCTCCGAGAGTCACTTTATGAGCATTTCACAATTTAATTCGATAAAAACAACCATGATATAATTTAGACACAGAAAAACAAAGGTCTTCACAACAACCCATCAAAATAAAGGTTTGAAGAAACTGTGACAGAAATATATTACAACTGTACAGTAGCAAATACTGTAATTCTGTCAAAATACTGTCAAAGTAATAATAATAATAATAATATTAAAACTTTATTTAAGTAATATCATGATTGTTCTTCCCTGTTCTGTTCAGAAAAATTAAAACAGACAAAGAAAAACATTTAGCAGAGCACCATTTCTGTAAAAAAAACAACAACAAAAAAAACCATGTAATTTGGAAAAAATTTTAATGGAATTCGTCCTTTTGGCGCTAAAAATATAATTTTTATAAAACTTTAAATAAGTTGTTATTAAATTACATTATATATACACATTATATATTCGATTACTAAATATAATTTCTATATATATTTAATTCAACCATTAAAATGGAATTCAGGAAAATTTAAACATAAAAAATGGAATTTTAGGAAAAAATAAAATGGAATTTCATAGGGTTCTACTTCATTCATCAATCACAATAATTTATTCCAAAGGTTCGGCTCAACTCAAGAGCACTGGGAGAACGTCCGGTCCTTTCCCAACCTCTCTTCTGGTCAGTGTGGAGCCGTGGTCACTGAGGACTCTGAGAACTGCTGACTAAGAAGCTACACACAAACACACACACACACACACACAACTTCTGCCACATCAGAACTATTTCCGCCATGCCAGTCACTATATATCTCTGCCAGCATCCAAAGAAAGCAGTTCAATAGAAGTCAAGACAAAAACAAGAGTGACTGTGTTGTGTCCAGAATGCAGTGTCCAGCACTAAGAATGGTATTTCTAAGGTTTTGGGGAACCTATACATTTCATAATACCACCACTTTTTGTAAGAAGGGACTGCAGAAAGGAGATGCACTCACCTTCACCGTATGCTTTAGCAAACAACCAGCGGAGGTTAGCTTCTATCTTTGCTCGGGCCGAGTCGTACATTTCCAACGGTGCGATTTCAAGTCCTCCCTCAGCCGAATCCGCTCTTCTTGGGCCACCGTCCCCACCTGCAAGCGCACTTACATCCATCCTAAACACACAAAAGGCATTGAAAACATCTTAAATTAACAGTTTACACTAAAAAAAAATAATAATGAAATTTTAGTCAAAAAGGAGTCATCCGACAGAATGTCCATGGTGCTCTTTTACATATGATAATGGTGAAGCATGCGCAAAACAAATTACTTAATTTTTTCTTCTATTTCTCATAAGGCTTTAGAAGATTTTGAAATATTGAAAGTGTTATATGCACTACTTTTATGGTGCTTTTTGGTCTTTATTTTGGAGATTTTATTGAACAAAGTAGTTTTTTTTTTTTTTGCTTTTAAGTCATCTATATGCTTATAGACTAGTAAAAACAAAGTTTTACACACATTTATATGTATACATTAATATTTACTTCTAGAAAACAGCTAAATTTTCACTCATATTGCTTAATATTTTTATATTTTCATCATCACTCTTTTATACAAATTATTATTTATAATATATATATATATATAAATATATACAATCTGTGTGTGTGTATATATATATATATATTATATATATATATGCTTTGTGTGTGTATAAATAGTGAATACTTTTATGATTTATTTACCATAAAATAATATAGCTTGTACAAAACATTTTGCTGTCACTGCTGCACATTTGACCAATGAAACTTTAACCGTGATGTACCATGTTAAATACCATCACTTTACCATGGTACTATCACAATACTAAGCCCTGCCTTTATTGAATAAAGACAGTTTACAGCAATTGAAAGTGTCCAAACACCAAAAGATCAGAGGCCCAGGCAGACAAAACCAACATCCTGATCCTGATCCAGACTGTGTATCAGACCAAACATTGAATGATCTTAATGAAGGAACACACACAATAAGCCACGATGAGACAGCAGCACTGATGAATGACTATTCAAAAGTAATGAATGACTATATGAGGTATTTCTAAGTGCAATCCTCAATGCGTGCTCAGCAAACGAGAGATTATGAATGAATGGAGCTGCTTTACTATCACTATCACAGAAATATAATCTGACTGCACCTGTCAGCGACATCATCAGAGCCGCCAGAGCGACCCGAGCACCAGCACAGCGAGATTTACCTCGATTTCCCCGGAAAATCCACAATCCAGCTTTAAAGATGCGCGAATATTCCCGACGCGTTTTCTGAAGGCTCTTCCAGGCGTCTGATCGTTCCCCTCCCCGCCCAGCAGCGCAGTCAGTCCAGCGCGAGCGAGCGCGGCCTCCGCTACATGGCGCGCCGCGAGATATTCAGCAATTATGACGTAAACGGACAGAACACGTTTGTAAATATGTCCCAATTCAAAAATACATATTTGCTCGTGTCTCTTCTGTCATCCGGGCGCTCGTTCATTGTCCGGCTGGCGTTGTCATGGGAGACGCCGCGGCCCGTCGCTGTTATTGTCACTATGGATATATATGCAAGCTCATGGAATGACAGTGCGCATGCGCGCGTGCGTACAGGCGCGTCCTGAAAGGATACAGGCCACATAATCAATGATGCATATTTAATAAATTTGACCAAATTTCACATTCATGAATGCAAGATTACTAAAAAACATTTTATTGTTTTGTTGACTAAAGTATAGCTGTACAAAAACAGATCAAGAGACTAATAATGAATAATAGAGCTACACTTAAAAACAACCCAAGTTGGGTTGAAAATGGACAAACCCAGTGATTGGGCTGCTTTAACCCAGCGGTTGGGTTAAATATTTGCCCAACCTGCTGGGTAGTTTTATTTAACTCAACTATTGTTTAAAAATTACTGTATTTCTTGCTTAAAATGAATCCAAAGTATGTTGGAAATTAATTAATGAATTAAAAAATAAACATTTATTAAATTGCTTATTATAAATGTCCTTTTGATTATTATTGTTGCTTCTAGTAATTATGTGTATGGTTTTTAATTTCCATCATATTTTGGGTTCATTTTAAGCCAGACATATAGTCATTTTTAAACAATAGTTGGGTTAAATAAAACTTCCCAGCAGGTTAAGCAAACATTTAACCCAACCGCTGGGTTTGTCTATTTTCAACCCAACTTGGGTTGTTTTTAACCCAACATTTTTTAGAGTGTATAAAGGCTTGTAATGTGTGTGAGCCATAGGGGTGTGAGCTCTACAAAGTATATCTTTACACCCGATTGTACTTAATATTTAGATTTTTATATTATTACCCCCTGGCAATTTTTATTTATTTTTATAGTTGTTGTTATTATTATTATTAATTATTATTATTAATTTTTTAAAATTGCATAACTGTACAAGAAAACATTGAGAACTTGCGGCAATAATTTATTTTTTATGTAACAATATTTGTATAATTTACTTTATGGTGTTTTTTAATTAAACGTGCCGCTATAATAAATTTTTTTATATAAAATATTTGTTTACTTTGCTGTATAGTGTTTTTTTTTTAAATGATACCTCGACTAATAATTTAATCTAGTAGTGAATAGCATTTTTCCCATTCAATTTTTTCCTCACAAATAGCAACTTGAGTTAAAGGTTCATTTGAAATGTATAACCAGTTTTGGGGAAAGTAATGCATTACAATATTGTGTTACTCCATAAAAAAGTAACTAATTGCATTACTTAGTTACTTTTTATGAAAAGTAATGCATTACATGAGGAGAGCTGTCAGTCAATAAACGTGAAAAAAGTAACTTGTTACTTTTTTGAAAAAGTAACAGATATTTTGTTGTAAATTGAAAAAGTAATGCGTTACTTTACTAGTTACTTGAAAAAGTAATCTGATTATGTAACTCTGCATTTCCCCCAACACTGTATATAATAAATTTAAAAACATCAATTTTGTAATGTAAGTATTTTGTATGTCCCCTTCTGTTTTAAAGGCAGCAGAACTCAGGCTGACGTGAACAAAACTACTTTTATAGTCCCCTTGTTAAGAACATTTCATATTAAAAATATTTGAGATCGCTCATTTGTCTATCTAAAAAAGGTATTAGATCGATGAAGCGGGAGGTGTTGTCAGCTGGTGTGAGAAACAGCTCCCCCTGCAGCAGATGAGGGTAATATGCGGTATTCAGTCAGGGCGAAGCAGGACAGCAGCAGCTCATCTGACCGGGGTTAACATTGACCAAATCCCCAGTCTATGCCAAATCCCTTGTGCATTCTTAACCGAACCCCTGCTGAGGATTCTGGGAACCATCGATTCATGGTATGTGACAGATGAGCTTTAGTGGAGTGTGTGAGAGACATTGTTTAACATGAGCTATCATGGGTTAGTTCACCCAAAAATGAAAATTCTGTCATTATTTACTCACTCTCATGTCGTTTCAAAACCGTAAGACTTTCGTTCATCGTTGGAACACAAATTAAAATATTTTTAATGAAATCTAAAAGTTTTCTAGCAACACTTTAAATTTAAGCCCCAGAAAGGTAAAGATATAATTAAAGTAATCCATATAACTCCAGCAGTTTAACCCTAATTTTATGAAGCGACGCGAGTGGTAAACACAATTTACCACTTTATTTACAAAATATGAATCTATTAAATATTAACCAATGCACATTCAGGAGAGCGCCACAACGCATGCCTGTTGTGTTGATATATATATATAGGCTATATAATATAATAATTATGTAATATAATCCTCATATAATCATATATCATCAATCATATAATATCATATTATTTTTTTCTAAATAAAAAAGACTATAGAATCACACAATCACTCATATATTATTTTGAATGTGAGAAAGTTCGCCAACTGGTAAATTCATCGCGTCACTGCAGCGGCCGTTAGAAGCCCAGACGCGCGCTTCCGGACTGCGCATGCGCATTAGCTTTACCCAGCTTGAAAAATACCGTTTTTTGTCATGATTCGAGCATTTAGAAACACAATTTATGAGACAGTTGTTGTCAGATTTCATTGCTGATTTCAAATATGAAATTTAATCGAAAGCTTGGCAAACAGCTTTGGAGAATTTGATGTTTCCCCATTCAAAGAGATAGGTGATGTCCACAGACTATCAACAAACATGTATATCAAGTAATCAAACACTTATGGTTCACTGCGCGAGTTTAATCGATTAAACAGTCACTTTCGAGTCACTAGGGAACAGAACAAACCAAAAGTTATTTTAATGAATGAGCCATTCTCACTAATATGTGCAGAGCAGCCTGGGAAACCAAAGAACCATGCATATGAGCCTGTTATTATTTCATATTTGATAGTACAGATTTAATTTTAGATCCATGTTTTAGTGCACTTTCCCAGGCTGTAAGTGGAGGGTTGCAGGTGAATCAAGTGCCTCGTTCAGCCTTTAAATAGCAGACGGAGGTGAAGCAGTGAAAAATTAATTCAGCAAATGTCACTGGTTCCACTTGAATCTGGGAAAAGCATTTACACTCATCCATCCAGAGATGCTTCAGGGTCATCTTTTTAAAAATAACCACATAAAATACAGTGAGTGAGTGAGAAGCTGAAACCTACTACAGCTATTTGAAATAACAATATTATAGTTACATAAACTATTGAATCACTTCTTTCAAAAACATTTATGAAATCTTACTTTATTCTAAACTTTTGAACAGTAGAGTATAAGAAATAATAAGTGTTCACATTAATATTTTGAAGGCAAATCAAGTCTGACGAGACATAGTAAAAGTAATGTCACCAAACGGTGTCCTTTATTGTGTCAAGAAAAAGGTACTTTACAAAAACCAATGAACAAAATACTTTTTTTTCTCCACAAACTACAAATCTGTATTTATGACATTAGAACATTTGATATGCATTTATAAAACGTAAAGAGTCTGGACGACAACATTCACACCTCTTGAGCACCAATGATGTCATCACACTGCGACACACACACACACACACACATATTTGTCTCTTTCTCTCTCACACACACACACACACACACACACACACACACACACACACACACACACACACACACACACACACACACACACACACACACACACACACTCATCTACATGTCTTAGAATATGTCCTACATGTCTACAGCAGGCAATAAATAACAGTGATTGCTACGCTACATATGAAAAAGCTCCCAAAACCACCTGAAGTGAGGTACCATGGGAAAAAGATTTGGGTTCTCAATGAACTCAGAACAGTGTCTACAGACAATACTCAGTAAAATAGCATAAATCAGTCATAATAAACCACTCTCTTTTATGTAAAAACACAAACAAATGTGTGTAGAGGCATGGTGTGTGTGTCCATTTGAATACATCCAATATTACAATATTAAGACTCTTTCTACTTTTTTGTTCACAGAAAACTAACAGTTTGGTAAAAAGGACCATATAAAATCTAATTAATACTGAAATGAATTAAAAAAAAAAAAAAAAAACATTCTGGCAACATCACAATATTCAAAATTATTTTCAGAACAGTTAATGGTCAAAATAAAAATAAAATACAGTATAAATTAAAAAAAGATCTTTTATATCTGTAGTCCAAAACGCTTTTAAATAAATACCAAAAATGATAAAAATGGTTCTTAGCATACAAAAATCAATAAAAACAGTTCTTATCATTAATATAAAATCATTTAAAGAGTCTATTCGGTAATTCAGTCTAGCTTCTCGATGCTAAAGCCCCGCCTACTTGAAGGCCTCTGGTATATGGTTCATTTGCATACTAGTGGGTGGGCTTGAGATGCCCTCTGACCAATCAGACAAGTTGGAATGTGGAGACGAGCTTGACCATTGGTCAGGAGAGCCAGGAGAGGGCGTGAGGAAAGGGTGGTCGGGAACCTGCGGCTGGTGACTGGGCGTGTTGTCCATGGGGTTGGAATAACTATGTTGAGAAGGCGGAGTCAGAAACTGTGTGCTAGAAATGGGAGGAGCCATGCGCTGGCTCTCCTGCGGCAGGATGGTCTGGATGGGGGCGTGTCCTGAGCCAGACTGAAGATCCAGTCCACTCAGGTCACCTAGGAAGTGATGAGAGAGGGCGTTGTTTTGGTGCTGCATGGGCGGCATATTCTGGTGGGCGTGGCTGGGAATCATATGCGACGCTGCGCTGAGGTGGCTAGTTTGCATCGTAGGATAGCCCATGACCTGTGGCATAGAGGTGGCAGGGAGCATTGCGGGTATCAGCTGTGTGAAGCCTGCCTGCTGTTGTTGCTGTTGCACCCTTTGCAGCCAATCACACGCAGCTGTTTGAGCTCCATTATTAGCCACTGGCATATGGGATAAGCGTGGAGGGGCGGAGTCAAACGGCTTCCCTAAATTCTGAAGAGCTCCGCCCATGTGAGAATCAGCCAATCCTTGGAGTTGATTCAAAGTGATGGGAGGGGACTGTTGAAAGGGTGACGTCATCATAGGTGGGGAGGAGACGTCCGACAGGTAACCGTGGGGCGACTCCAGCGAATCGACAGGCGAGAGGACGCCCACTTCCATCATCCCTCCATTTTTGCCCTCTCCGTTCTTTTTCTTTTTCATTCTCATGTCTTTTCCGCCATCCTTCCCTCCTCCCACGCCTTTACCTCCCGGTTTCCTCGCCTTCTTGGCCGTGTTGTTGTTGTTGGCGCTGCCCGGGCTGGGTTTGATGCCCAGGTAGGTGTTGGGCGAGCAGAGAGGGGGCGATAAGGGCAGCGGGGGACTCCGGACCAGGTTGTATTCTTCTAACAGACGGACGATGTCGTGGTGCATGCGCTCCTGCGCGATGTCGCGTGGAAGCTGGTCTAGGTGATCCGCGATGTCACGGTTGGCCAAGTGATCAAGCAGGACTTTAGCGGTCTCGTAACTGCCCTCACGAGCGGCCAGGAAAAGTGGTGTTTCCTCCTACAAAACAAGATTATTACCGTTAACATTTTTGTTAATTGAAATAAAGCTGAAATAAATTATAAATATTAGAAGAAGAACTTAAAAATAGAAATGTTGCCTTGAAGTAAAATTAAAATTACTAAATGGAAATAATAAACTACAACTTAACTAAAAATTAAAAAAATAAATTACACCAAAATATTAAGATTTAAAAAAGCAAAAACCTAAAATGCACATAAAAAGTAATTAAATTAAAAATGCAAATTAAAAAAGTTTTTTATTTTAAAAGTTAAAATGAAAACATGAAAATAGAGGCTAATTCCAAATATTAATAAAAACTATAATGGTATTAAAATTTTATATATATATATATATATATATATGTAAATAAATATATAAATGTAATTAAATGTAAATAACATTGCTACAAAAACCACAAACAAGGCATTGCATTTGTAATCTGGAATAAATATTTAAATTTTGAACTTCAATTAATTATTTCCACCACTAAATTAAAAAAATAAAAGGTAATTGCGACTTTCTATCAAAATTCTGACTTTTTTTTTTCAGAATTGTGAGATTTAAACTCAAAAAACGTCTTTTCCCCCCCCTCACAATTGGACATTATAACACGCAATTGCGAGTTTATATCTCACAGTTCTGACTTTATATCATGCAATTCGGACTTTATATCATGCAATTCTGAAAAAAAAGTCAGAATTGTGAAATAAAAAGTTGCAATTGCCTTTTTTTATTTTTTATTTCATGGTGGAAACAAACTTCCATAATAAACTAATAGACCGTTTTATTTAATCTGTTACAAAAACCCACCTTGTTATTCTGTAGGTCTTTATTCGCTCCATTCTTCAAAAGAACGACAGCAGCGTCCACGTTATTAACCGCAGCCGCCCAGTGAAGAGCCGACTTACCTACAGAATCAAAAACAGCGAGTTAGTGGAGACATCCATGCATCTTCAAAATGAGACCTAAGTAAGGTTTTTGAGAGATTTGTTTGAGCATATAATGTTTGTGATCATACCAGAATCATCAATGGCATTCGGATCTGCATGACAGTTAATGAGCTCTTCCACCATTCCCTCGACAGCCAATCGGGTAGCCAGGATCAGCGGAGTTGTTCCATCATGCATGCGGGCGTCCAGATCCGTCGCTCGGTTCCGAATGAGAATCTATTTCCAAAAAACATTTTTTTTAACATTATTCAGCAAACAAGAGCATCTATAGAATATAAAATCACAACCTTTTTTTTCTTAAATATTTTAGCTTTCACTTATATTTCAGTTTTAGTAATTTAAGTACTTATTTCACTTAGTTGCAAAGGCAACAATTTTCATTTATATTTAAATATTCCAACAAATATTTACATTTTACTTTATTTCAATTATCAAAAAATGTATATTATTATACATAAAAATGATTACCAAAATTGAAATTTCAATTGAAAACAAAATAACCAAACCATGTTTTTTAAATACATATATTATTATGAATATATTTAATTATGTTAACATTCATGTCTTTAATCATATAGCTTTTGTCGTTTGCACACAAATAAATTTAGTTTAAACCCTCCTAAATCATAATAAACTGAATATAATTAGTATATTTGTTCTTTACCTGGAAAACACCCTGTGCATCAGCAGCGACGGCAGCATGGAGAGGCGTGCGGCCCATGTTATCCTGGACATTAGCATCGGCGCACGACTCCAGCAGGCGTTTGGCCGCGTCCGAACGGGCGTAGCGGGCAGCCAGGTGCAGGGCGGTCTCGCCCGTCCGGTCCGTCTGATTGTGCAGGTTGGCACCGTGGTAGATGAAGTCTGTGATGACATCAGTGGACGGATCGTCTTCTGCCTCGCCGTTTTCGTTCTCAACACCGCCACCACTGCACGACGCAATCATCAGTGGAGTGAAACCGTCTAAGAGAGTGACCAAAAAGTTTTAAAGAAAACTCCTGTGTTGACATCAGTAACATCATGCTAAAGGTCTGAGCGCTCACCAGGCCCGCGGACGTTGACGTCCATGCAGTCGTTCTCGATCTCTCCCTGCGGTGGCGTCGGAGCCATAGAGTTCAAACGCAGGTCAGCGGCGTCCAGGTGCTGCTGCGTCCACTGACGGTGATCCAGCTGACCAGTCATGTCCAGAATGGACTGCTCCTCAAACTACGCACAAACACACAGTTACACATCCATCCGGGATTACAGAGTAAAACATTGGATATAACTTTACACAGAGAGCAGACAATCTTTTAACGGCAAGCACACTCACCCGGAATCGTTTAGCAGTGTCGTCTTCTGCCCATTCGCTCAGTTGTTCATCCATCAGAGAGCTGTCAGAGTGTTTCAGAGGCCTGATGGAATAGAAAGTTGTATATTATCATTAATGGGACTGATAAAGGTGGAAAACAGTTATGTAATGTACGTTTTTTGTGGACTTTGGGGCAAAAAAATAATATTTTACAAAAATATACGACAGTGTCAATTTAACCCTTAAATGCATACCTCGGGTCTTTAGTGACCCGGGACGTCATTCACTACCCTCCTCCTCATTCATTTTTTAAAGTTAGACATCATTCTTCTTGGTGTTCCTCAGTCAATTCATTATAAAGAATATAACAAGAAAAAAATCATAAAAGTATAAAAGAATGCCAAATTTTGTATTCATTTTTTGTAAAAATTGTATAGGGTCACAAACGACCCGAGGTGTGTATGAGTGTACATATATTTTTTCTGCACAACAATAACTGAATCTTAGATGACGGAATAAGAGGAGGAGTTTTATATTATCGCGACAGGTAGAGATCCTTCCGTGTTAGATATAGATCCGGGTCGATAAAGACCCGAATATGTAAGAATGATTGGCGAAACAGTCATGCATTTAAGGGTTAATTGTTATATATTATTAAACATTACATATACATTTTATTAAACTGCATTATAAATATTACTTTATTAATGAAAGCTATGATGAAAAATGTTTGTCGACGACCTTTTTTTCATGACTAAGATGAGACGATAATAAGATGACACCAAGGTCATAATAACTACATAGTTAAAAACTGGGACTATATCAAAAAAAAAGATGAGACTAAAATGTAGTAAAAAAATATTTTTTTTACCAAAATCTCTTTATTTTTGTCGGGGACAAAAAGAGACAAAATATTACAGACTGCTGTACAAGCATCTATGAGATTTCATGACAATAATCATTGCGATTATAATTTTAATTGTGATTATCAATTTAACCGTTGTGCAGCATGACAATAATGTGTTTGTTTTCACTGACGAAAACTAGACTAAAATGGCCAGACAATTAGTCGACTAAAACTTGACTAAACAAAAACTGCACAAGTTTGACTAAACATGATAAAAACTAAAAAGTACATTTGACACAGGACTAAATTAAAAAAAATATGTGATTAAATTAACACAAATAATTTTTTAATTATTTCTATTTAGCTTTTATTTTTATTTTTTTTTAGTTTTAGTAATTTTAGTACTTCAACTTATTTTAGTTAGCGGCTAAGGTAACATTTTTTAGATTTTCGTCTAATATTAAATATCTAATATTTAAAGTCCCTTTAATCAAAGTGTCGCACACTCACTTGAGTCCGACAGAGTCCTCTCCGACTGGTTCCCTTCGCTTCTTTTTGGGTTCGGTGACTTTAAACCCTTCCGGGAACCAAAGCTGCCCGTGTTCCCTCTTCCTCTTCCTGGAGACCACGACACCCACCGCTGCCAGGGCCAAAACCGCCAGAGCAAGAAGCACCAGGAACATGGGGTACATCTCCCCTGTCTTTGATGGCCCATCCTCACCTGTGCACAGACACAGTTAATGATGTAATGAAGGCGTTTGAGCTGCATAGAGTACATTTCAGTGTTGTTATTGTTAACTAAAAATTAAAATAAAGCATGAAAAATGTATTTTATTACACTTAGTTGACAAGTAGCATCTCTAATTTTTGTTTAAGTTGAAGTTTTAAAATGAATAAAAATCAAATCTGAAATAAAATTAAACAAATAGTATTTTTTTTATATTAATAATAATAATAATAATAATAATAATAAAAGAATAAAAATGACAAAAGGACAAAGATTAAAATTAAAATGAAACTAAAATAAATATAAAATAAACTATAAATATTAGATAAATAAATAAATGTTGCCTTGGCGGCAAATAAATAAAACATATTTAAGCAAAATTACTAAAACTTAAAATAAAAATGAAGATAAATGAAAAAACAACAACAAAACTCAAACTTGAGCCATAATTAAAATAAAGTTAAAAAAGCTGATATAAAATATAAATATTAGATAAACTTAAAAATGAGAAATATTGCATTGGCCAGTAACTGAAACAAGTTTAAGTAGTAAAAATACAAAAACTAAAATAAACATAAATTAAACAAATAGAAATATTATATTTTATTATAGAAATATTTATATATTATAAAACTAAAAATGAAAACTGAAGATAAAAATAAAAAAGGTAATTAACATTTTAATAAATACTATAATAGTATATAAATAATAGTAAAATAACTGTTTTTGGCCTAAATGTGGCACTCACTTGTGACAGCCTCGATGATGTAAGGAACATTGAGATTCCCGCTAGAGGCCAGTGCTCCGAGGAATGCTGCCACATCTGTCGCGCTCTGGAAACACTCGTCAGACTGCTGATAACACTGGCGGTTGTCAATTTCGAGATAGACGATAGACCTGCAATACAAACGTGAACATTTTAATCTCAAATTTAAAAGCACATCAAAAATGGTACACAAATAATACATATAATATAATAATACAAATTGTTAGTTGCATTTGTTGCATTTCATTGGTTCAAATGTGAACCAATACACTCACCCTTTGATCTCCATTTGATCCAGCTCTCGTCGTAGGCGGGGCTTCATAAATGATGTCAGGCTCCTCCTGGCTCGCTGCAGCAGCTGGGCGGGGTCGGTCCAATCAGAGCGTTTGTGTTTACTCAGCTCGTGCTCGTTGCCATAGTATGGGAAAATGAGTGGCTCTCCGTTAGCGCTGCGGCGGAACACGACGTTCGTATGCAGCAGTCCGCTCAGCTCGCGGAGGAAAGACGAGGAACGGTTGCATAGTTCATCGGGTGGGATGTGGACCACTAGTACCAGACTTCCCACGGCGAGTTTCTGTGGAACGTCATCGGCACAGTCAAGACCGTCCCATTCGCACTCCGCGTTATTGCAGCCCTGATCGCAGTGACCATCCGCATAGTGATCCCTACAGTACTGATCGTACAGTGGACTGGAGAGAGTGAGGAGGAGGTTACAAATTAATGTCAAATTTTCCACTGATTTCTCTGTATGTATTTTTCACATTTTTTAAAATATTATTATCATCATCATCATTACATTTAGAAGGATTTTTCCATTAGTTACTAAAATATTGTAAGATTGAAAATAAAAGATTGTAAAGATTGTCAAAAAAAAAATCAAAATTAAATAACAGCAAAAATAAAAAGCAGTAACAAAGCAAAAATAAAAATAATTAAAATTAGATATAAAAACTTGTAATGATTGTCAAAATAATATCAAAAATTAAATAAATAGAACCGCAAAATGAAATAAAATAAGATATAAATGGGTCCTTAACGATAAAGCAATAAGAATAAAATAATAAAACAGCCAAAATAAAAAATATAAAAAATTAAATTAAACAGCAAAAATAAAAAGCATTAAAATAAAACAATTATAAAAATAAATTATAAAAATAAAATTGTAAAGATTGTCAAAATAAGTATCAAATTAAATAAATGGAACTGCAAAATAAAATAAAATGAAATAAGATAGAAATGGGTCCTTAATAATAAAGCAATAAGAATAAAATAAAATTAAAAAATACAATAAAATAAATTTCACTTACTTGCATTGTCCCTCCAGTCTTTGGCAGTCGAATCCATCATATAGGCAGCCAGCGTTGGCACACTGCTCGTCACATTTTCCGTCATTGAAGTACCTCCAACACTGCAGGGCGGCGCTACAGTTCTGCCATGGGTCGTCGAAATTCAGAGAGCAGTCGCCACCGTCCCATCCGCACGCGTGATTGTTACACTGCGTATCGCAGATGGCATTTCCACCCCTGCCTTCACACTGAGCGATTTCACATCTAATCTCCACCTCCGGGGGCGGGGCGATGTCCCGGCCCTGCCCGCCATTGAAGGAGTAGTCAAGGATGTGGCAAAGGAGTCCGTTGAAGTTGGCGGGGCAGGAACAGCGGTAGAACGGAGCATCGTTAATCGGCTGGCAAGTGCCCCCGTTGTAGCAGGGGTTGGTGAGGCACGGCGAGTCCATCCGTGTTTGGCATTCGTGCCCACTGAAGCCCGGCGGACAGAGACAGCGGGGACTCAGGTGGCCGGAGACGCAGGTAGCACCATTGCGACAGCGCAGGGAGCCGCAGGACTGAGCATCATATTCGCAGGAGGAGCCGGAGTAACCCTGAGAGAGAACGGCTGGTTAGAAAGTGTATTTTTAAAGGTGTAAATTACTTTCTCAGGCACAAATGGTGTTTAAGTGGTGTTCAAAAGTTCACAGGATTAGCCTTCAAGATGTGAGTTTTTACTCACCGGCTGACACTTGCAGATGTATCCGTGTTTGGTGTTGCTGGCGACAGCACATGTTCCTCCATTTTTGCATGGTGTGTCCTTGCATCCGTTGAACACAGTTTCACAGCGCTTGCCTGTGTATTAAAAACAAACAAACATTAAAACAAAAAAGTTCACAAAAGTCTCAAGGTCATACTTCAAACTTCAAAATGCAATAAATGTATATATTTAACAAAAAAATAAATATATGTTTATATAATTATATAATAAATATATGTAATATAAAATATATATAAATATATAATTATATAAAATTTCAAACAGTTAATTATGATTAATCACATAAAAAATAAAAGTTTGTTTAGATAATATATGTGTATTTATGTATATATAAATACAAGTATATATTTAACAAAAATATATTTATATATATTGTATATTATATATATGTAAATATTAATTATATATATAAATTATACATTTATATATAAATATATATTTTTGTTAAAAATATAAATATTTATATTATTTATTAATATAAACATTAAATATACAAATATATATTGTTATACCGAATTTAATTTATGTTAATAAATAAATAAAAATTTCACATCTTAAAATTGTATTTGTGAAACATAATTCTTAGTATATTCAGAATAAATAAGTAAATAAATGTCTGGCCTGCATTTTCTTCTTTTTTACAATAATGAGAAAATTATTTCATTATAATAATATAAATTTGAGAGAGAAATAAGGTTAATGGTCATTTAGACAAAATGTTTTTTCGTTTGAGATTCACTAACACTAAATGATCTAATGTTTACTGTATTCATATTGGTCAGATTCAATGATATAAGTTTATATTCACTGCAAGTCTGATCATTTGTGCACAATCATGGAGTCAAATGTCTGTTCGTACCGGTGTATCCTGTTCGGCACTCGCATCGGAAGTCGTTGATGAGTTGTACACAGTTGTAGGATCCGTTGGGGTCACAGGGGTCAGACAGGCACTCATTAACGTCGCCTTCGCAGCGCTCGCCTACAAAACCGGGCGGACACACGCAGCCGTACCCGCCGACACGGTCCACGCAGCGGCCGCCATTAAAGCACCGCGGCTCGCCGGTTAACGGATCCACAGCCGGGGAACAGTCATCAATGTCAATCTCACAGTGGACACCTGCAAACACAAGCAGAGGAAACAAATCGAAACAATTCACCAACTAAAATATTAAGTGATGGATCCAGTGAACGTGTGTGTGAAGGTGCCCGTACCTTGCGTTCCCCGTGGACAGGAGCATTTGTATGTGTTTATGAGGTCGATGCAGGTTCCTCCGTTCTGACAGGGTTGAGACAGACACTCGTTTATCTCCTTGCTGCAGTTGACCCCATGATATCCAGGAACACACTGAAAGAGAGAAACTGATGTTAGACTCATATAAATGGTGTACATGTGCGATCGCTCAGGGGTGTGTGTGTTTTCGTACCTCACAGCTGTATCCTCCCAGGTAATCGGTGCAGGTGGCTCCGTTCTGGCAGGGGTTCGGCATGCACTCATCCACCTGCTCCTGACAGTAGCTGCCCGTGTATCCGGCTTGACATCTACACAGGTGTGTGTTACCGACGTCAACACACTGACCCGCGTTACGACACAGAACGACCACAGACACTCCTGAGAAAGAGAAGCTAGTTTAATATGTGCAACTTTTAATGTGGCAAACAAGGCATTTCAAACAGTAATTTTCTGCTTGTTTGAATGCTAGGAGAAAATACACACTCTAACCAGTTCAGAAATTACTAATATTGCCAAAAGTGATCAAAATTAAAACATTTTGGTTAAAAAAATATTTACATTTATTAAATAAATGTATTTTTATACAATTTAAACAGAGATTCCCAAACCTTTTTGTCAGCAGAACTCCTAAAATATTTACTAAGTACAAATCAAGTTTATATTTCAACAATTTCACATTTGCAGGTTCATGGTTCTCTAATGTTGGTGAACAGTCACATGACATGCAGGTAAACAATTAAAAATGTTTAACCTTTTAAATGTTATTATTTGTTAATTTAGGGTCAGAAATTACAAATATTGCCAAATTTATCAAAATGTAAAATTTTTAAAGATTTAAGTTTGTAAATGTATTACTTTTATATCAGTTATCTAACATTTAATATATTTTAAAACAGGTATTACAGTGCTTGTTCCATTAGTTAACATTAAATAATGCTGTAATTAATATTAGGTAACAAAGAGCAATACATTTATTACAGTATTTATTCATCTTTATAAGCATTAGTTAATAAAAATACATGTGCATTGTCAGTTCATGTTAGCTCAGGTCCAATAAATAATATTAACAGATACAATTTCTGATTTTAATAGCGAATCTGATTTTAGTAAATGTTGAAATTAACAGATTAACAAATGCTTCAGAAGTATTTATCAGTGTTAATTTGTGTTAAATAATGTAGTTAACCAATATAACCTTATTGTAAAGTGTTACCTAAGCATTCACAACTTTTCATTTATGCATGTTTTTTTTTTGTTTGTTTTTTTTATTTTAATGATATTTTTATGATTAAATTCATTATTAGCTTTGCATCAACCCACAGCAGTTCCTTCACATAAAATATTCTATTTTAAACCTCTTAAGTTTTAAGGGTTTAGTACAGAAGTAATAGTCTATTCAGCAGTGATCTTTACCTTGCTGCTTGGCGGCGACCTCACAGCTGACACTAGGGACGTCACAGTAGATGCCCGTCCAGCCACTGGCACACTGGCATGTAAAAGACGCCCCCTGCTGCCAACACGAGCCACCGTTCTTACAGGGAGAGGAGTCACACCAGCGCACCAGACTCTAAAAACACCAAATATCAGTAGATAAAGCATGTGAAATAGATCTATATCATACCGTTATATACTATATATATTGGTGTGTTTATGTACCTGGCAGTTGAGTCCGGTGTATCCGTGCGGGCAGGTGCATTTGTAGGTGCCGTATCCGTCCTGACAGGTGCCTCCGTTTTGGCACGGCCGCGAGTCGCACTCGTTAACATCATGCTGGCAGTAATTCCCGGTAAATCCCGGCAAACACACGCATGAGAACGTGTTTATGCCATCCACACACGTTCCGCCATTAAAACACGAGCTGTAGAGAAGAAACAACACACATTAAGAATGCATGCATGCAAATAAAAAAGAAACTTGAAATCACAATATAAATGCATTTTAAATGAAAAAAAAAATGAAATTATGTAAGTGATGTCCACTCTCTGAATCATTTATCGACTTTAATGTAAAAACATCTTAACTTTTGGCAGAATGATGAAATGCATGCATAAGGAGTGTGTACCTCTCAGTGCAGTCCGGTGTGTTGATCTCACAGTTGATGCCGCTGAATCCTACAGGACAGCTGCAGGTGTAGCTGTTGACACAGTCGGTGCAGTTCCCTCCGTTACGGCAGGGGGCACTCACGCACTCATCTATGTCCTCTGCACAGCGCTCCCCACGGAAACCAGCCAAACACACACACACAAAGCCGTTCACACGGTCCTGGCACACACCGCCGTTACTGCATGGATCTGAGAGAGAATAGTACAATTACTGCCATATTCAGGCCTATTTTTATCTTTACTTTTAATAACTCTTGTTTATTAAGTAATGTTACTGTCTATGTTGACATTTTGTGCATGTCTTACTTGGCTCGCAGTCGTCAACGTCGTTCTCGCACAGATCTCCGGTGAATCCAGGGTTGCAGCGGCACTGGTATCCACCGCGCAGGTTCTCACACACCCCTCCGTTAGTGCAAGGATTCCTCACACACTCGTTAATGTCCACCTCACACGTCTGACCTGTGTAGTGAGACGACAGTGCTTAGGGTGATGATGAGGGTCATATAGAGAGCATGAAACTCACAAAAAAATTTGCACTTAGTCTTACCTTGCCATCCAGCAGGACAAGCACAAGAGAAACTAAGAAAATCCTCTGATTCACGACACACACCTCCGTTCTTACAAGGACGCTGCACACAGGGAGCCAAAACGTTCTCACACACCTCGCCTGAAACACACGATGAGAAAGTGTCAAAATGGATGCAAAGTCAGGGTTATTATTGTTAACTAAAATGCAAAAACATAAAATAAACTTATTTTATTGCAGTTGCCAAATCAATTTTTAATATAAAGTGTCAATATATACACATTTAAAAATATATAAAAATAATTACACAAAATATAAGTAAAATATTACTTATAAAAATATTAATTATAATAACTTCAAAATAACCTGAAAACCTGAAAATATAAAAATAAAAACTCCAAAATATTAGTAAAAGTTATAATAGTATCAATAATACTAAAATAATGGAAGGACAGTAACATAAAAAGCACATTGTACACCCTTTGAATGTTCATTTATCAAATATTTTAGCTAATTTGATTATTCTTCCTGCTACCAATAAAAGTGTAGTATCCATTTAACCACGTTTAAACTAATCTTGCTAAATTCTGCAGGTTTTCCCCTCAAAATAAGTGCAGAAAATAAGAAAAAAAGCCTGAAGTTAATCTTTCTTTGTTATTTCAGTCTTGTTCTTCTATTGCCTCATTTTTCCAGCTTGGTTCCTGCAGGCACTTCCTTATCAGTTTCCACGGTGACCAGCCGTAGCAGGAAGTCACTTAGAGTTTCCTTCTATTGTCAATTCTTTGCCTCAACAGGAAACAGGAAGGGGCCAAACAGGAAATAAACCTATTTGAGTAGCCACCCTTGACACAGTGGTGTTATTTCACGTCCCCAGATAGTCTTACGCACACCTTTGCAAAGTTTCAAAACAAAAAAACAGCTGCACAATGGGTGTTTGTGTTTGTACCTGTGTAAGGCAACATGCAGTTGCACTTGAATCCGGCCACATCGTCGATACAGGAGCCCTGGTTTAGGCAGGGGTTGGATGCGCACTCGTTTATGTTCGTCTGGCAGTTGGGACCTAAACGCAAGAAAACACACGCCGTCAAATCATGCAGAAATAAAAGTCAGAAAACATATGCTTTTGAGTGTTTAGTACTGCAGTGTTATTCTTTGTGCAATATAATTAGCTTAAATTCCTTTTAACGTAATGTTTATGTTTATATTTTAATAACTCTAAGCTATTCCGGCTTAGCATTCAATGTAGTAAAAATTGGCATTTTTAGTAGAAAAATTCTCTTGCATAGCATAAAATATTGTGGACAGAACAAACAATAGAATGAACAAACTAATGATAGATAAAATGCTAGACAGAACGATAGGTAGAACGAACGAACGATAGAATGATGGATAGAATGATAGATAGAACAAAGACAAACGATAGAATGATAGAAAGATCAAACGATATATATAGATAGAATGATAGATAGAAAGAATGAAAGATAGAACGATAGATAGAACAAACAAACAAATGATAGCTAGATAGAACAAAAGATAGAATGATAGAATGAACAAACGATAGATGGATCGATAGACAGAATGATAGAACGAATGAACGAACAAACAAACGATAGAACGATAGATAAAATGATAGACAGAATGAATGGTAGAATGAACACTAGATAGAATGAATGAACAAACAAACGTACGAATGATAGATAGAATGAACGAGACAGAATGATAGATAGAACGGATGAACGAAACATAGAACGATAGATAGGATGATAGAATGAACAAACAAACGTACCAATGATAGATAGAATGAACGAATGATAGAATGATAGATAGAACGATAGATAGGATGATAGAATGAACAAACGATAGATAGTTCGATAGATAGGACAATAGATAAAACGATAGACCGAATGAACAGCAGAACGAACACTAGATAGAATGAATGAATTATAGAACGAACAAACAAACAAACGTACCAATGATAGATAGAATGAACGAATGATAGAATGATAGATAGAACGATAGATAGAACAAACAAACAAAAGTTAGATAGAATGATAGAATGACCAAACGATATATATAGATAGAATGATAGATAGAACGATAGAACAAATGAAAGATAGAATGATAGATAGAACAAACAAACGATAGCTAGATAGAACAATAGATAGAATGAACAAACGATAGATGGATCGAAAGACAGAATGATAGAATGAATGAACGAACAAACGATAGATAGAACGATAGATAAAATGATAGACAGAACGAATATTAAAATGAACACTAGATAGAATGAATAAACGATAGATAAAACAAACAAACATACGAATAATAGATAGAATGAAAGAGATAGAATGATAGAATGAATAAACGATAGATAGCTCGATAGATAGAACGATAGATAGATAGATAAAACGATAGACCGAATGAACGGCAGAACGAACACTAGACCGAATGAACGAATTATAGAATGAATGAACAAACAAATGTACGAATGATAGAATGAACAAGATAGAACGATAGATAGAACAAACAAACAAACAATAGTTAGATAGAATGATCAAACGATATATATAGATAGAATGATAGAACAAATGATAGATAGAATGATAGATAGAACGATAGAACAAATGAAAGATAGAACGATAGATAGAACAAACGATAGCTAGATAGAACAATAGATAGAATGATAGAATGAACAAACGATAGATGGATCGACAGACAGAATGATAGAACGAATGAACGAACAAACGATAGATAGAACAATAGATACAATGATAGACAGAACGAATGGTAAAATGAACACTAGATAGAATGAATGAACGATAGATAGAACAAACAAACAAATGTACGAATGATAGATAGAATGAACGAGATAGAATGATAGAACGGATGAACGATAGATAGGACGATAGATAGAATGAGAGATAGATACATAGAACGATAGATAGAATGATAGAATGAATAAACGATAGATAGTTCGATAGATAGATAGATAAAACGATAGACCGAATGAACGGCAGAACGAACACTAGACCGAATGAACGAATTATAGAACGAACAAACAAACAAACAAACGTACGAATGATAGAATGAACAAGATAGAACGAACAAACAAACGTACCAATGATAGAATGAACGAATGATAGAATGATGGATAGAACGATAGATAGAACAAACAAACAAACAATAGTTAGATAGAATGATCAAACGATATATATAGATAGAATGATAGAATGAACAAACAATAGATGGATCGACAGACAGAATGATAGAACGAATGAACGAAAAAACGATAGATAGAACGATAGATAAAATGATAGACAGAACGAATGGTAAAATGAACACTAGATAGAATGAATGAACGATAGATAGAACAAACAAACAAACAAACGTACGAATGATAGATAGAATGAACGAGATAGAATGATAGAACGGATGAACGATAGATAGGACGATAGATAGAATGAGAGAATGAATAAACGATAGATAGTTCGATAGATAGAACAATAGATAGATAGATAAAACGATAGACCGAATGAACGGCAGAACGAACACTAGACCGAATGAACGAATTATAGAATGAACGAACAAACAAATGTACGAATAATAGATAGAATAAACGAGATAGAATGATAGAATGAATAAACGATAGATAGTTCGTTAGATAGAACGATAGATAGATAGATAGATAGATAAAACGATAGACCGAATGAACGGCAGAACGAACACTAGACCGAATGAACAAATTATAGAATGAACAAACAAACAAACAAACGTACGAATGATAGATAGAATGAACGAATGATAGAATGATGGATAGAACGATAGATAGAACAAACAAACAAACAATAGTTAGATAGAATGATCAAACGATATATATAGATAGAATGATAGAACAAATGAAAGATAGAATGATAGATAGAACGATAGATAGAACAATAGATAGAATGATAGAATGAACAAACGATAGATGGATCGACAGACAGAATGATAGAACGAAGAACGAACAAATGATAGATAGAACGATAGATAAAATGATAGACAGAACGAATGGTAAAATGAACACTAGATAGAATGAATGAACGATAGAACGAACAAACAAACAAACGTACGACTGATTGATAGAATGAACGAGATAGAATGATAGAACGGATGAACGATAGAGATTGATAGATAGAACAATAGATAAAACGATAGACAGAATGAACGGCAGAACGAACACTAGATAGAATGAACGAATTATAGATAGAACGAACAAACAAACAAACGTATGAACGATAGAATGAATGAGTTAGAATGAACGAACGATAGAACATGTGAACGATAGATAGATAGAATGAACGAACAAACGAACGATAGATAGAACGAACGAACAAACGATAGATAGAACGAATGATAGATAGATACTTTGCTAAACTTTTAGGTTCAAATAACTAAAAACTGCTGTTTCACATTCAATGCCATTGTTAGTAGAAAAAGATTGAAAGTGAACTGTCACTACTCTTCCTCTTATGCAGTGCACAGGACTGTGGGCAGTATCAGCCTAAAAAGCATGCATACTTTGAATCCACTGTAAATAGTATGCAGATGCATTAGAACTGATCTAGCATACTATTAGGAAGTACAGAGTACGAATTGGGACACAGCCATAATATCTGGGACAGTGTCTTACCGCTGAAGCCAGCTCTGCAGGTGCACACGTAGCCGCTGGTCATGTCCTTACAGGTGCCTCCGTTCACGCACGGATTGGACAAACACTCATTAATGTTGATGTCGCAGTTGCGTCCCATCCAGCCGGCCTCGCACATGCATGTGTAGCTGTTGATCTGGTCCAGACAGTTGCCGTGGATACAGGGGTTGCTGGAACACTCGTTGTGCTGAGACAGGCAGGTGGCGTCACGGAAACCCTCCGGACAGAGGCAGGTGAAGGTGTTGACCCCGTCGATGCAGGTGCCGCCGTTATGACAGGGGTTTAACGCGCAGTCGTCAATGTTGATGTTGCACATTGAGCCTGTGAGGAAAAACAGTATGTATTAAAATAGTGTGTAAAAGTTTTAATAGTAAAACTGAACATTCAGTGTCAAGTAACACAGAATGGGCTTGATTTGATTGTGAAAAGTGCGCACAAGTGGAATATTGTGAAATATTACCGTTTAAAATAACTGTTTTCTATTGTAACATGTTATTCCTGTGATCAAAGCTGAATTTTCAGCATCATTACTCCAGTCTTCAGTCACATGATCCTTCAGAAATCATTCTAATGTGATGATTTGATGCTCAAGAAACATTTTGCAACACTAGAATTGTCATTTCTGTTCAATTTAATGTGTCCTTGCTGAATAAAAGTATGCATTTTCTCAAAATAGTTACAGGCCTTCGTTACATCAGCAGAATTGAAACTGACAAATTGAGGAAACTTGAAAAATACAACCAATTTTGACCTTGTTTAAGATGGTAAAGGTGTCTCAATTGATGTTAAGTGGTGAATATCACATGATCTTCATAATAATAAACAACTTAAAGGCCTTATTTTCATATGTGTGGACAAATCCTGTCAATCATTTTCCTAGTTGACCATCTTGTTTATCAGATGATTCTCTCTAAAGAATCTTACAGTGATCTAACCAGAAGTTTGAAACTTAAAATATGTTAAAATGCATGTAAAATGCAATAGTAAAGGAATTTTCCTTCGGACTCAGATGTGTTTTGACCTCTTGTTCTTTGTCTGCCTTTCTGTGTGTGTGTGTGTGTGTGTGTGTGGGCCCCCATCCCAAATCTCCAGCCCTGTTCCAAACGCACAAAGGATTTCCTCCACCCTCTTGTGCTCTTTCATTCGTCCTTTCTTTCCGTCTTTCAGACCCGCTCACACACCCCTCACACACTCGCTGGGGGGAGGGCAGGTCCTACAGAGGGTTGTTTGCAGATACAAAAGGACAGACCCTATTTCACACACGGCCGAACAACAATTACCCCTCAACACACACACAAAACCCTCCTCTGTAGGGTAATGGGTAACTGCTTGATTCTCTTGCAACAATGGGACTTTATTGCAGTTTCTCTCTTTCTCTCTCACACACACACGCTATACTGAGTGTAATACTTACTGTAATACATATAGTACTGCTCAAAAAGGGTTCAGTGATGCTAAAAGACACCTGTTCACCTAGCTACAGCTCAACAACCACAGACTGCCAACTATTAACCTTGGTTTACATTCCAGGGACTGTTTTTTAATTAATTTTCATTAATAATGAGGCATTTGAGCACATGCTAAATAATCTATATACACAAAATACAGCACAAAATGGGAAATCATGCTGTTTCAGCTTTGCATTCAGTGATATTTTAATAGAAAAAGTTGTAAAATTGAGGTTGAAAAGTGAACTGCCCTCCCCTTCTTATATGGAACAAAGGATTGTGGGAAATGAAATAAAATAAAGTTGCAATGACAATGTGTCCTTAATGTTCTTATGTATGACAGTATTGGGACCAAAAAAAAAAAAAAAAAAAAGTATAGATGTCAATGCTATTTTGGTTGAAAAAGTTGTTAAATTGAGGTTGAAAAACTTTTTACAAGGTAAAAAGAGATTGTGGGCAATATCAGCCCCAAGTAAAATAAATAAAACAAATGTGACTGTCCTTAATGGAAGCTTGTTTCCACAATGCAATAAAAAAATAAAAAAAGTTATCTCACAATTCTGACTTTTCCTCGCAATTGCAACTTTTTAATCAAACAATTCTAACTTTTTTCAGAATTGTGAGATTTAAACTCAGAATTCAAGTTATAAAGTCAGAATTGCGAGATATAATTGCGATTTTATATCGCAATTCTGACTTTATAACTTACAATTCTGATGTTTTTCTCAGAATTGCAAGATTTAAACTCACAGTTGTGAGTTATAATGTCAGAATTGCAAGATATAAACTCGCCACTGTGAGAAAAAAGTCACAATTACCTTTTTTTTTTTTTTTTGTGTAAGAAACAAGCTTCCATAGTCCTTATTGTCTTTAGTTAACCTTTTCTATATATAATACAAACATTAAGGCACTTAAGGCTTTGCTAAATTGTAAAAATACTCCTGCCGCCCTTTAGCCATGACTATATTCACAGTTTAGCAAGGCCTATTGTACCTTTCTCCTTAAATACAACATTAAAAGGGTCACTCGTGATCAGTCAGGCCGTAGCATTAATGTAAAGCACACCTGTGTGTGCGTCCCAGTTGGGAAAGGCAGTCTCTGTCCTAAGTCATATCTGTTATCTGATACACAAGCTCTGCACTTCGCTGGCCACCTGTTCTCACACTCACACACACACACACACACACACACACAGACACAGATGCTGCACTGACTCACCTGTGTATCCGGGTTCACACACACACTCGTAGCCGTTGATCTTGTCAATGCACTTTCCATAGTCACATGGTTTTCTTTTGCAGTCGTCGATGTTTATCTCGCAATTCACACCTGCGGACAATAACGACATGATAACTGTCACATCACGTACTCACTGTCATACTTCGCATGAGTTTTTGTGTGCGTGCATGTGTTACCTGTGGTTCCTTTAGGGCAGGTACAGGTGTACGAGTTCTCTCTGTCCTGACAGGTGCCTCCGTTTCGGCATGGTTGGCTCAAGCACTCGTTTATGTTGGTCTCGCACAGGCGGCCGGTGTATCCAGGGCGACAGTCACAGGTGAAAGCGGCCACGCCGTCCCTACACACGCCGTAATGACAAGGGCTCGACACACACTCGTTGATGTCCAACTCGCAGTGAGCGCCAGCAAAACCTGCAGATGGACATTTGAAAACCCACATTTCATATTTAGAATGTTGCCAGTGACACTCATTTCCTATTCTAAGAGGATAGCCAATCATTATACAGGTCATTTGCATATGGAATTTTTTAAAGTACACAGTGTCCAAAAATATAACTAACGAACGATAACGGTCTGTTTATTGTAAGCTCACGTGCTGCGGTTTCAAAGTATATACAACATGTTTTTGCTGTTCTTGTTGTATTTACATGGCTTTAACCAGCAGATGTCCTCAGCACGCTATGTTTGGAGTGAATAGCTAGTGTAATCGATCTAATCTAACAGTGAATTTACCTGACAGAGTCAACATAGTGGAATAAAAACAACGCCTAGTCTTTTTCATTGCAACTTCAAAGGAAGCAAGACAATGTTGTCGAAACTAGCGCTGGATACCTGAGGTAATTTTATGTTACATTGTTTGCTAGCCTGGCATAAAGATCTCATCGTTAATACTTCACACCATTTATTCTGAGGATATGACCAATTGTTTTCCATATATACATTTTCTTTAAAGTATCACTGAAAAGGGGGTTTGACTTGTCAAACAGTGATGGCTTTTTCTGGACCTCAACGATTAACTTCTCTGCAATGTCATTTTAAATTGGCTGATTGGCTGTCAGTGTTTTATCATTCAACAGCAGGAAAAAATCATTCTGAAAGTGATCCAAACTATATCATTTCTCTATATCGCTATAGCTGTGGTGTGGACAGAGCGATATTTAAAACAATATCTTTATCATTATCTTTATAGTTATCATTCTTGGTGTGAACAGGCCTTAAGACTAAGAAAAGGTGTACCTGGAGTGCATTCGCAGGTGTATTTGTTCGGTCCGTCTGTGCACTTAGCGCCGTTTTTACACGGTGTGCTTGCGCACTCATCCACATCCACCTGACATAAATTCCCAGAGAACCCTGGAGGGAAATAAAAAGCATGCAATGTTTAGTTTGATTGCTCATCAACAATGCACATTATAAAAAGATCCAACCTAGTTCTTATGATTAGATTATGTAGTTACCTTTGGGGCAGTCGCAGTGGAACGAGTTGATCTTGTCAATGCATTTTCCATTGTTGAGGCAAGGCTGTGATGCACAATCGTCGGTGTTTATTTGACAAAACACACCCTCGTAACCTACAGATCAAAGCAATCAGTCAGTCACCAGTAGTGACGTGCTTTTGATGCAGGTAAATGGCTAAAGACACATACCTGGCATGCAGATGCAGTGGAATCCACCAATTTGATCGAGGCAGGTGGCGTCATTCTGGCAGGGGTTAGACTTGCATTCATTAACGTCCATTTCACAGCGCGGGCCTTCATAACCTTGGAGACACTTGCACTGGAAGGAGCCTTTAGTGTTGAGACAGCGTCCGCCATGCTCGCATGGGTTTGCACCTGAAATGCATCAATCGCAAACATTATTGTAATGCAACAATCATACGGCATCTAAAATTCTTTCCAACCAATCATATGCGACTCTTACCGAGCGAGCACTCGTCAATGTCTTGGTTGCAGGCTGATCCTGTGTACCCGGGCGGACAGGTGCAGATGGCTTTTCCGCTCACCGGGTTCGTGTCGCAGTTTGAGCCCTTCTGACATGGATTACTGATGCAGGCGTCATCGAGGTGACACAGAAGACCTGTGGGTAACAGTGTTGTTATTGTTAGCTAAAACTATTAAACATCATCTTTGGTAACTAAAATAAAATAATAAATACTATAATAAAGTAATAAATACTATAATAGTATATAAATAATACAATTAAAACGAATAAAAGCTCATTCAAAATACAAATAATTACTATAATTAAGAGATCCACAATTCTGAAGAGACTAAATAAAATAATGTAAATTACTAGAGGATCTGACAAAAAAATTAATTGCTTCAGTCCATTTAAAATTAACTTAATTAAAATGAATATTTAAAAAAATGTTTTGAATTAATGATTCAATGACTCACACATAAAGACTTCACTTGTTTCATTACTGAATAAATCAGCGATTCTGAACAAATCTCTTGAATGAATGATTCAATGACTCACTCATAAAGACTTCACTTGTTTCATTACTGAATAAATCAGCGATTCTGAACAAATCTCTTGAATTAATGATTCAATGACTCACTCATAAAGTCTTCACTTGTTTCATTACTGAATAAATCAGCGATTCTGAACAAATCTCTTGAATTAATGATTCAATGACTCACTCAAAGACTTCACTTGTTTCATTACTAAATAAATCAGCGATTCTGAACAAATCTCTTGAATTAATGATTCAATGACTCACTCATAAAGACTTCACTTGTTTCATTACTGAATAAATCAGCGATTCTGAACAAATCACTTGAATTAATGATTCAATGACTCACTCATAAAGACTTCACTTATTTCATTACTAGATGAATCAGTATTTTTGAACAAATCTCTTGAATGATTCAATGACTCACTCAAATACTTCACTTGTTTAATTACTGAATAAATCAGCGATTCTGAACAAATCTCTTGAATGACTGATTCAACGACTCACTCATTTCATTACTGAATAAATATATTACTGAATAAATAGCTCTATTTTGACTGCTACCATAGACATCAGTGTTTATATCTGAACAATAAAACTTTTATCCCATTACTTCAGTGATCATTTGAATTATTATAAGACAGAAATAATGACACTATGTCACTGAAAAGAATGTTTGTCTGGTGTGATTTTGTCAAAGGTTTAATAGACACAGAAGAATTGTTGTCCTATAGGAATTAGATTGCGTGGGTGTTCGAGATCACAATCTTTTAACGATTAATCGTGCAGCTCAAACTATAATAGAATATAAATAATACTAAAATAATACTGTTGGGTAAAATAAAGAAGGTCCAAAAAAATGGAAATGCATAAACAAATGTACCTGTGCGGCCATGTGGACACTCGCAGAAGAAAGAGGCAACTCGATCGTGGCAGGTGGCACCCTGGGAACACGCAGCGCTGGCGCAGTCGTCGATGTTCTCGCTGCAGTCGTCGCCCGTCCATCCGTTCACGCACACACAGTGGAACCCGCCGATGGTGTTGTGACACGTTCCTCCGTTCTGACAAGCGTTAGGCGAGAGTTCGCACTCATCTACGTCATCTGTACAGTACTGACCTGAAGAAAGAAGGGGTCAGAAATAGGTGAGGCAAAATATTTTATTTCATTGTATTATTATTATTATTATTATTATTATTATTATAAAGTACACAAAAGTAGTACCGGTCCAGTGTTTGTCGCAATGGCAGTTGTACGTATTGACGCCGTCTATACACCTGCCTCCATTCTCACAGGCATGCTGGGTGCAGTCGTCAACGTTATGCTCGCACGTTTGACCCGTGAACCCTGAGAGAGACAAATGATTCACATTCAATACACATCAAAGAGTCTGAGGCCATATATGGATTGTGTTTATGTGCTTGAGTGAGTAACTGAATCATCTAGGTCACTCATTGGGATTACATATAAACTACAACAAAAAAGCACCGCATTTCATGCGAGACTGACATGCTGTTAATGAGTAACTGAGCACATGCAGGGTTATTAGCGTTTGCTAAGACAAAAGCTGTTGTTTTAAAAACATTACTTTTACTGTTTATATTGTTTTATTGTATTTATATATGGTTTTAAAAACTAACTTTCGTAAGCTGGAATGAAATGCAACTGAAGTAGAAATGATGTCTGTAAAATTAATTAAACTGAAATGTAAAGTAAAATTTTTAAATGGATAATGCATTTAAATTTATATATTCCTTTTTATGTTTTTTATTTTTACTTATTCATATTTGTATGCATTTATTTTTATTTCTTTATTTTTACTTTTTTTCAATTTTTTTTTAATTCTAGTAATGCAAATGTTTTAATTTAGGGTTAAAGGATTTAAGTTAAGTTTATTAATTTATTTATATTATATATATATATATATATATATATATATATATATATATATATATATATATATATATATATATATATATATATATATATATATATATATATATATATATATTATGTTGATATTTATGTATTTATATTCTAGAAATGCACTTTTAGGGTTATGGTTAGGTTTATTAAAGCATACATATATATTCATATTTGTTCATGCATTTATATTCATTTTTATTTATGTATGTATTTTTTATTCATTCATTCTTTTTTAAAAAACTATTATATTGTTTTATTATATTTATATATAGTTTTAAAATCTATTAAAGTTTTGTTGGCTAAAATGAAATGCAACTGATGTAGAAATGATGTCCATAAAATTAATCACACCGAAATGTAAAGTAAATTAGAAAAAAAGAAATTAAATAAATTACTACTTTTACTCAGTAAGGATGCATTAAATTGATCAAAAGTGACAGTAAAGGCATTTATAATGTTGAAATATAATGCTTTAGATAAATGCATCATATTAGAATGATTTCTGAAGGATCATGTGACACTGAAGACTGGAGTAATGATGCTGAAAATTCAGCTTTGAATCACAGGAATAAATTGTATTTTAAAAAATATTTAAATAGAAAACAGTTATTTTAAACTTTAAAAATATTTCACAATATTACTGTTTTTTTTGTTGTTGTTGTTGTTGCTGTATTTTGGAAATATGCATTTTCAAATAAATGCATCATAAATGTATATTTTCAGAAAAATAGTTTAGTTAATCCCCCCAAAAATAATGATGCCAAACTTGACACACAAATAAGCACACTTACCTGACAGACAAGTGCAGGCATAGGTGGTGTCGCTGGTCTGTAAGCAGGTCCCTCCGTTCCTGCAGGGTGAGGGGTGGCACGGGTGGTACAGGCGCTCGCAGTGTGTGCCAGCGTACTCAGGTGGGCACCGGCAGAAGTACGAGCCCACCTCATTTATGCATGTGCCTCCGTTACGACAGGGGGAGGGAGAGATAGCACATTCGTTCACGTCTTGCCGACACGTCTGGCCGTGGAAGTTAGGAGGGCAGGTGCAGATGTAGTGCGAGTCAAATGCTGAACACTGGCCGCCGTTGGCACAGGGGTTTGACGCACACGGGTCAGCCTGTTGGCACGTTTTACCTATGCACATAAAGGGAAAAACAGAGGTTAACTTATCTTCCAAACCGCAAGGAAGAGCATCTATTCTGGGTGATGTATGTGTGCGATGGTCATACCTGACCATCCAGGTGGGCAGCGGCAGGTAAAGGTGTCGAGCGTGAGCAGAGAGCAGGTGCCTCCGTTACGGCACGGGGAGCTCATACAGGCATGATTGACGGGTGTCAGACAGAGCGGATCACTGTATCCTAAGACGCAGTCGCAGGTCACCTCCACGTCATTCCCCTGCGTCCGTGCGCGGCAAACACCTCCGTTACGACACGGCGACGGGCTGCACGGGTTCGCAAACTGACATTGGGGGCCAACGAAGTCTGCAGGACACCTAAAGAAACACAAAACACACACATTATATTATTATTACTTAATAGTTTGAGAATAACCATCTCAAAAAGTGAGCTAAATATGACAAAGCCTCCAAGTGAAAAGTTGGAAACATTATTTATGAATGCATATTTTTTTTAATGCTAGAAATGCTTTTTATATCTATTTATGTATATTTTATGTAATAATATTTTTATTATTATTATTTATTTATTCATATTTATATGCATTTTAATTTTTTTTATATGGTTAGGTTTATTATAACATTTATATATATATTTATATTCGTTTTTATGTATGCATGTATGTATGCATTTTATTTATTTAATTTTTTAATTCTAGAAATGCAATTTTTTGGTTTATTTATTAATGCATTTATATTTATATATGCATTTATATTCATATTTATATATATTTGTTTATATTTATTTTATTAATAAATGCAAACGTTTCCTTTTTAGGCTTCAGGTCATGGTACTTTGTTTTATACAAAAACAGCAGAAGTCTATGATATGTTCTCATTTAGTTGGCTGAGTAAATGTATGTTTGTGTGTGTGTGCACGTACAAACAGTGTGTGAAAGAAAGACACTGTTCTAACTCATCTAAATTCCTCAAGGCGATTAGGAACCACAAGAACACACACACAGTGTCACATGCTCCCTCTCTTATATGGACACATACAAATGACACATTTGAACACTTTCTTCAACAGCCACTAAAGCAAACTTCAAAATGTGAACTTAAAAGAAAGATGTAGTAAATACATTGCATTTATTCATGCAAGTGTGTGTTTGTGTGCTGCAGCAGGTGTGCATAAATAAGGGCAGCTGTGCTGCAGGCCCCTCCCACTGTACTCAGTCCCTCCCCCAAAGCCTGTTGCCATGGCGAGTGGCATAAGGTCACTAAGGCAGCTCCCAAGAGAAGAGAAAACTCCCCCCCAAACTCCTGGTGTGCGATCTCACTTTTATCTGCACAGAATATTGATTGACATGATTTGTTCTCATTGATATTTATCATTTTTATTTATTCGTTTTGTCTTTATTAAACGTATCACTGTAGATATATTAAATTATTTGTGCTTAATGATACTTCAATTTCAAATCTGCAATGGAAAAAAAGTTTTATTTGCTCAAGTTTGGCTCTAAATATATAAAATTTAGTTTCAAAATGTAGTGCATTGCATGAACTAATTCACTGCTCTTTAAAAGCAAAATAAAATAAATAAACAAAAACAATATGTATATTGTTATATATTAATATTGTATGTAGTTTTATGTTTGTTTTTTTTAAAAAAATGAAATTAATATAAATACATTTATTAGTGCTTTCAATTGATCACATCTAACAAAAGTTTGTAAATATATAATGTGTATGTATGCATGTACATACACTCTATATTTGCAAACTTTTATGTTAGATGCGATTAATCACAATGAATCAATTTGACAGCACAATTATATCAAAAATAATCAATATTTTAAAAATAAATGTAGAAAATTATTCAACAAATTTAGTTAACATGTTAATTAGTAGCCGTAATCACAATACAACTGCAAATTCACATGCAGTAGTTTAATAATGAAGACATCCCAGTGCAAACACTTGCAGGCGCAGAGGAGTGTGTGAGTTTACTTGAGGCATTAACGCAGTCGCTCTTTGTCCCCAGAGAAGGCAGCAGAAGTCATCTGCAGCCCGTCGTGGCAACAGGTCCGAGAGCAGGAGTGCGTGTGAGATTCGACTCTGAACAGATGCTGCGGTGACCTGTGACCCCTGAACACATTTGTGACTGCAGGCTACAGACCCCCCCATTCCAGTGGGCTGGTCTACCATCTGCTGCTGCCACGGCCTTCTGTGCAAGTGGGTGTGTGTGTGTGTGTGTGTGTGTGTGTGTGTGTGTGTGTGTGTGTGTGTTCACACCGCAGACTTCCTGCCCCTGAGTGTGAATCAAAACAACAAACTTTCGTTTTCTCCGTCTGGCCCTCAGCGCTGGGTTCTTACAGTTCACACCTTGGCAAACACGAGACGTTGGGGACAGTTTGAGTGTTTATATATTAGCAGCCACTACAGGTGGTGAACTTATCAAATATTATATATCAGTAACACTTCACAATAAGGTTTCAAAACAAAAATGACATTAATCTGTTCTTAGTCACTCACGTCACATACATCAAAAAAACAGCTCCATCATGATTTCTCAGAGCTTAGTGAGTGTTGATTTTGACCTGTGTTGTTATAAGTATACATTCACGCACACGTTTTCAGTTCAGGGACGAGGAACGCAGGACAGCACGTCTCTAAACCACAAACCTTGCATACAAAACCACACATTAGAAACTAACTAGTCTCATGACATGAAAGTGCAAGTTTAAGTGAAATATTAGAATGCAGAAGTTACTCAATAAAAGGTTTTTGTCATGCTTACAGACACAAGCAGTTTCACATGGTTTTGGTGGAAGGTCAAATTTAGAAACTTACGGTCATCGCAACAGTCCTGCTCACACAAACACTGCGTTTCATTCCACAAATAGCTCTGGTTATGCACAACATCACCAGATGATCACACATGTGCAGTGATGCTGCATTTAAAACACACATATATTAGATTCTGACCTCATAATTATGATGCCCACCCTATAGCTGTCACCAATCACCAACCACAACCAGCGATAGAAGGTCATAAAGCATTGCAGGATTCAAATGACAACTCTGGAATTCTGATTCCATGCTTCCAATTAACTTCCCACCCTCCAGCATTCCAAAAGTTCCAGAACTGATGTCAGGTGTTTTGGAATGTTCAAAGAACACTTTATGATGTTCATAAACCTAAAAACTAACAAAACACACATGGACCTTGTTGCATTATGAATTTCATTATGTCACATTCTGCAAATGCATTCATACACATGACTAAAGCACAAAGTAAAACGAAGCCCAAAAATGTGGAAAAGCATGGAATTGCATGAAATTCTCACACTATTGGCTATCGTTATAGTTTAAAAACAGCCGATAGTCAGGGCATATATATCCAGCAAATCAAAAGAGGGCAGAAAAATGCACTGCATTTAGGCTTCGTGTAAAGATAATGCTAATAAACCAGTTTGATGTTCAATATTAATTGTAATTACATTCAGAAAGTTAAGAAATATTAATTTAATCTTCAGAATTTAGTTCATGTTTGTTAATATTAATTTGAGTAATGTGTTTATGTTTATAACTGATGCAGTTACTCTAAAACAAGTTGATGAAATGGAGAGAATAAAGTTATTTGCATTTATTTGAAAATATAATGATTACAAATTATTAATTATAATGAAATTATAATTAATTTAAAAGAAGGTATAAAAGGCAGAACCCCCAAATTATCGGTATCGGCAGATATCACTCTGAATAATCGCTTTCCGTATCAGTGGAGAAATTCAGTATCGTGCATTTCCACGTAAATACAAACTTATGTTAGATGCGATTAATCGATTTGACAGCACTAAATGCATTAATATTTTGAATTAGGCATTGTTTTTATCAATTTTTTTCAACTTAAGCTTAAACGTAAACAAAAATTAGAAATGTTGCCTTTGCAGCTAACTTAAGTTTATGTTTTTCATCTAATATTTGTTTAATTTCAATCAAAGAAAGTGATTTTTAATTGGTTTTGATCACAATAATACTGCTGCACATACATAACCAAGCCTGAAGAGACTTAGCTTATCCATAACACCCCCATAACTCTGACCACACCTAAAAATACTTGAAATAAGTGGTTTTAATACGGCATCACCCAAAAAGGTCAGGTTTCCTAGAATAGAATAAGTATGTAATCTAGTATCAATCAGAGACTGTCAGAGTTTCACCCCTTCACATGAAGATTATTTGCTTTGAATGAGTCTGTTTCATCAAAGATCATTACAGGAACATTTAACTCAATGCAAAGTAGGACATCCTCTCACTAAATGTCACAAGTTCATGTGAACTAACAATTTCACGCAGCGCTGACCTTAATTCAGATGCAACAAGTCAGAGAAATCCCCACATGCGTACGCACTAACAAACACTGGTGATTTACAAACAATTTCCAAGGTTGAGAATCGGACCACACAGGAAAGGCGTCAAAGATCTGATGAGATATTTCTGGGAGAAAAAAGGGATCAAAAATATCTCTGCTCTTCCTGTTTATTGACGGGGTCATCACAACAGGATGTTCAGAACGTGCACTGAATGTGTGCACAAGCTGCAACTCAACAGTCCCCACAATGAGAGATGAAATCGCTCTTCCTTTCTTCTTTGCTAAACAGATTCATTCATTTGCTGAGGCAATTATGACTGTTATTACTGCTCATACTTCAGGTAATAAACTTGAAAGGTATATTAAATGGTGATACATGTGTGAATGATGCTTCAAATTGTGTGGCTTGTTGTGGGTGATGAAAAAGGTGAAAAAAATCCCTTAGATTTGCACTGAACAAATGATCTGAGCTCAGTTATTCAGAGGTCCTGTTACCACAACTCAAATAAATAAATGGTTGCATGTTAAAAATTCTAATTTAATGATTTTATTAAACCTTTTAAGTTGCAAACATTATTTTGTAGAGTTCTGTTGACACAATAATGTTGATCATTACATCAACTTAATATCGTCTGTAATTTAAACTCAAACTTCTGCGTTAGTTGGCTTTTTTTTTTTAAATTATTATAGTTTATTATAGTAACTTAATGAAATCATCTTGATAACTTTGGAAATTAGGATTTCTAGTTCCCAGCATTCTTTGCATAGGACTGAATAGGGAGAATAAATGTTGAAATTAAGTAATTTATTTGTTTTTAGTGAAGGGAAAGACCCGTTAGTGTTTAATGCTGTTGTGTTTGACATTTAAAAGAGTTTTTTTGGTTACCATTGTGTTTAAGACTAGATACATGAAGGTAAACACTACATTAATGCCAGTGATGACTAATATCTTACCTGTTCATTAAATATACATGTTAAATAAGTTATGTTAGCATGTGCTATGATAGCTGTGTATTTGAACTGAAATAAAGAAGATTAACTGGTTCCAGGGCTACAACTCTGGTAGTTGGAGCAACTTAATATTTTTGAGTAATCAACTTAAAAATGTGTGTTTATGCTACAAATTATTAAGTTCCTCTAACTCATTGTAGCTTGTTGGTTAAACAAATTCACTCAAAGTTTTCATAACTCAAATTGTTGCGTAAATTCTTTTTTTGTTGAGCCAACACATTATTTTTTTTAAAGTGTAGACATCTAAGAACATCAGACCAATAAGCAAACACACATTCTTAAAAATAAAAGTTATAAAATGGGGTTTTCAGAGTGATGCCATAGAAGTTTGGCTCCCCAAAGAACCTTTAATCAAACAGTTCTTAAAAGAACATGTTTTACTCAGTGTGAAGAACCCTTTGCGGAATGGAAAGATTCCGTGGATGTTGAAGGTTCTTAAATGGAACCATAGATGCCAATAAAGACCTAGGAACTATCCACACCCTAGCAACCACTCAGATGATAATAGCAACAACTTTTGCACAAACACTTGCGTTTTCATCAAAAAAGGGGGAAAAAAAGGCAACCATCCAGAACTCGCTAGCATAATGCTAGCAACTTATGCAAAGACAAAAACGCATGTTTTCATCAAAATGGGGGGAAAATCATATCAACCATCTATAATAATCCAGGAACCACATAGCAACCATCCAAAACTCCCTTGCAATCAACACAGTAAAATTTATTTTATTTTGAAAGGGTAAAGGTGACACAGGAGATGGCAATCTTTTCCTAGATAGGAAAAACGAAAATGCGGCTGCCGGCTAACAGTCTCACACACTTGTTTGCTTTTAAATTTCCCCCCTTTAAAGCCTCTCAAACACACACTGAGGCCTTTCTCATGAGTTCCTGCAATCTTATTACCCCCTCCGCCATCTGCCCTCCAAAAAAGACACCATTCACACACATACAGACGAGCCTCCAGAGAGTCTAAGAACATAGATAAAAGCAAAAAAGACCAAAAAAAGAAACAATTTAAAACAAAATCTGATTTTGATGGAAAAATCTTAGTGTGTGTGCATCCTATAAGAACAAATGCAAGTTTTATTCCATGCTAAGTGTGTGTGTGTGAGACAATAGGAGGTGAGGGCCAGCTGTTGGGCTGAATGGCATGAATAGACATTGACAGAAGCAGCGTCCCACTGCAGCAGGGCACCAACGGACTACTGGGGGGTTGGTAGGGGGGTCTTTTATCCAAGTTTGAAACAGAATGACTATAGCCGCGTGCACGTTCGCACATGCGCGCACACACACACTCGAAAGATGCTGAGGGCTTTGTCTGGTTGCTAAGAAGGGTTTGGTCCTAAAGATGGAATCTCAATGTGGTAGATCACAGCTTTCAAACAAATACACAGGTATGCACACTTTTTTGCATGGTGTTTTACTGTCATTTAACTAGGCATATACACTGAAAAAAGTTTTAAAAATTGCTATTTCACAAATAATTACAAAGAAATGGCAAGTAACACATTGAATAAAATAGGAAATTTAAGTAGAAATACTTAATTTTCTTTTTTATTTACAACTCTTCAAGGTTCTTCAATGGTCAACAAAGAACCTTTGGTGGATATAGAGGTTTTTTTTTTTTTTTTTGGAGATTCATAAAGTTCTTGATTCATTATAGGTTTTTCTGTTTTTTGGATTATAGGAACTTAAAAGGGTCCCTTAAGTCTTAAAAATAAAGGTTCCAAATGGAGGTTTTCCACATTGATGCCATAGAAGAACATTTTTTGTTCTCCAAAGAACCTTTCACCATTTTTTAGTGTAAACAACATTTTAATAACCTAAAGAATCAAATTGAAAAATCATTTACAGCATATGTAGTATCATGCCTGTTACACTCTTTAAAATAAAGGTTCTTCAATGGTCAACAAAGAACTTTTGGATGCATATAGACGTGCAATATGGTTATTTGGAGATTCAGAAAGCTTTTGATTCATTTGAGGTTTTTCAGATCCGTGTTTTGGATTCTAGCACAAGAGAATAGATGGTTTTCCAAAAAACTAGAGAATAAAAAGTTCTGTAGAACTTAGAAAGATTCCTAAACTCTTCCAAAAAGGGGTTTTCCACATTGATGCCATAGAACCATTTTGTGTTCTCCAAAGAACCAATTTTTAGTGTGAACAACATATTAATAACCTAAATATAAAATAATAAATAAAAAATAATTTACAGTGTATGCAATATTATGCATGTTACATTTTTTTAAATAAAAAGGATCTTCAATAGCCGACAAAGAACTATTGGGTGCATATAGACTTGCGTTAGGGTTCTTTGGAGATTCAAGAAGTTATCGATTCATTATAGGTTTTTCAGATTCGTGTTTTGGATTCTAGCACCAGAGAATAGATGGTTTTCCAAAAAAAACAGAATAAAAGTTCCTAAAATCTAGAAAATAAAGGTTCCAAAAGGGGGGTTTTCACAGTGATGCCGTAGAAGAACCTTTCTTGGTTCTCCAAAGAACCTTTCAGTGAACAGTTCTTAAAAGAACCATTTTTTAGTTTGAACAACATTTTAATAACCTAAAGAATCTTTATCTCCTATATAAGGACAATAGAAAGGTTCCATTGATTTTCACAGTTCTTAGATTCCAATAAATGAACCTTCAGGCATGACATCAGACTCTAAAACCGTTTTTGGTTCTAATCAAAACCTTTATTTTTAAGAGTAGTACAGCTTAATGTTTTTGTAACATACCTGCATGATGCTTCTCCGCTCGGCTTGAGCTCGCATATTCCTCCATTCTGACAGTATTCTGAGCATCTTTGCCCTAAACAAACACAAACATCTGTTAGTGCATCCCATCAACTAAACCACAAAAATCACCTGCAGAAAACCAGGTCAAACATTCACCCACCCACCTGTACAACCCAAAGCACACCTGTCAATGCAAACACACATGCTAACTCCTTACAAAAGAACCTCGCCACCTATACACATCAATAAAGAGCCCTGAGCCCTTTGTTTTGTGGCCCCAATGGAGAGCCACTGGCCTTTTGTTGGACTGTGAATAACTGACTTTGATGGAGGACTGGAGAGGGGGGGGTTCTTGACTATTCATCTAAAGAGATCCTGAAAAATCCAGTTATCCAACACTGAGCCTGGAAATACCTCCACATTCTCAACAATTCCCTCTCCGTGTGGCAGTCAGCCTTTAACAAGGGTTTAAACTCAAAATACAGTCCTTCCCGTTTCGGTATTAATATATCACACTAAGTTTAGCTGACACAGTTGGGATGTGCACATTTGGGTCTGAGTAAGCATTCAATGTTTTTTATTAAGCCAAATGTGTCCAACATTGGAATGAAACAATATTTTTTAGCAGGAGCGTGCAACATCACACTTTAGGGATTAACAGCACATCTAAGCCAGTCAGCATGGACTGCAGTTGTGCACTTGTTGAATGAAACCAGCTGCCTGCAGGCCGTCTTTAATTGGTAACGACTGTCTAGAGACAAAGCTCTTAGTCAAAATCCTGAGACTGCTACTAATTATAGATTACACCACTCGTACTAATTCTCCTTTATTCTTTTTCATATGATTCAAACAAGCTTCTGTGCACAGACTAGGACGCACAATGGATTTCAAATACTTTCTAAGCAAATGTTTGACTGAAAAAAAAGGGGTTTTCAATCATTTGACATTATTGGAAAGAGATTCATAAAGTTATTTTTTCAAGACTGCCATTAAAAGTTAAACAGTCCAAGTTAAAGTTGTACATGTTTTCTATGCGTTGTCCACATGTTATGAATAAAATGTAGGCTAATGGAAGTTAAGTAATAAAAAATAACCTTTCCAGAAATTCTAACCTAAGGTGGCTGTTGGTCATCTTTGAAGTAGGCGATCATGTAAATAACACAAAGTACCATGCAATTTGCTATATACAGAACTTCATGTTTGCATAATTTCTCTCTTTCTTAACTTGTCCCTCAGGCTTGAAATATGAAAGATTAAACATTAATAAGCGTCTGTTTCGTTTCCTGTGCCTTCTGTCTAGTTGTGTCATTTCCCCTGTCTGTCTTCTCTCGGTTCCTCTACGGGAGCGTGGCCTAGTGGAGCGGCCGCGCGTGTGTGGAGGAGGGAGGGAGTTGGGGGGGGTTCTAGGGACACACGCGCGCCTGACGGGAGCGCGCGCGACAGCTGCGGAGCCCACGCCGCGCGGACAAAAGGAATCAGAGTCCAGCACGAGCCCATAAAACACTGTCTCGAGCCATTGTTTACCAGCGCACGAGAACAACAGCACAACCCCCTCCTCCTCCTCCTCCTCCACCTCCCTTCATTCATTCACTCACAGATCGCTTTCCTCCAGACTCCAAACACAATGCAACTCAATCAACATCAGGGATGAGACAAAAAAATCCTGAACACTAAAAAAAGCCACAATAACTTCAGAAATCAAGCACTTCTACTGTCATGAAGTTCTGAAGTTACTCAACTTTGATGTGAAGAAATGAATCTGTGATTTGATTTTTACTGTTATACTCCTAATAACAAGAATAGAAACTACCCCAAAGTTACATTAGTGAATCAAATTAAAAACAGATTTTAGATAAACTGGAAACTATTTTTGTAACTCAATGTGATCTAATTCACCCCAAATAGACTGAAACCATAAACTTGCACTGAATTACAATAATGCATATCAATATATTAAACACCCTATATCAGAAAGAGAGTTGTGTGAGAGTATGTTGGTTTTTACTTACAAAACTGGTACATTGCCATTTTTGTTCATGCAAATAATAAAAAAGTACTTGACATTAAAAAATAATACATTATATTATATATACAAGATAAACATTATATGCATCCCAATATCAGAATAGCTGTTAAATGTGTTCTAACACACCCCAAATAGACTAAAACCATAAACTTGCACTGAATTACAATAATGCATATCAATATATCAGAAAGAGAGTTATGAAAGAGTTGGTTTTTACTTACACAACTGGTAAATTGCCACTTTTTGTCATGCAAATAATACATTATATTATATATACACAGAAAATAAACATTATATTTATCCCAATATCAGACTATTTTATGCAACAAGTGACGCTAAAAAACAACACATTCACCTCTCCACGCAAAACAAAACAGAACAGTTTGGAAATATCAAATTAGACTGCATTTAAAACATTATTGTTGCATTGATCTTATACCTTGTGACACCGTCGCGAGCGATGCTGCCGTCAGTAGCGTTAATTTCACCAAGAAACGGTTCATAACTCCGCCTCGGCGTTACAGCTTCTTTAAAATCCTTTCTGAAGTTCTCATAGATCCCCTGAAGTCTTCTTTTAAACTTCCCAAAAAGTGCAAAAGAGTTAGAATAAATATCCGTATTATTAATTAATAAATAAATCCCAATCTCTCTCAGGAGCGTCTCTTTTCGCTGCTGCTGCTCGTGGGAACTCTTGCTTGATTCTCAGCTAGTAGCGCGCGTGAGCGTGCGCGTGCGCTGATGTCACTGTCGCGTGGGACTCTGGAGGAGCTCTTCTGAATGACTTCTCACGCTCTGGACGGAAAGCGCCCGCCCCTGTTATCCATCCGCGCAGGTACTGAGAGAGAGAGAGAGAGAGAGAGAGAGAGATTTCCTAGTTCAAATTAATGTGCTTCTGAGAAAAAAAAGGAGCAAACACTCCCTGCACAGTTTAGTTTCACCGCAAGGGAAGAAAAAAAAAAAAAACTTTCTCACACTTTCTTCCCAGGATAAATGTGGGATATGCAAGTTTATTCCTGTCCCATGTAGAGGATTGAGGAGGGACTAGGGCGGATCACTGCTTTCTGCTGGCGCCGGTTCAGACCCACAGAAAAGGGGGGAGGCCTCATTAACAAATCAAGACGCAATGCTGAAAGTGTGTGTCTTTTGTCCCCCATTTCTAAAGGAGGGAAATGTTTTTGTATCACCAGCTTAAAAAGTTTTTGCCATAGAAATACTGTTTTTCTTACATGGTACCAGCTTTTTGGATATATGGCAAAACCAAGTTTGTTTTGAACATTTAATAACATATTTTCTTACATGTTTTTGAACACATTTTAATCATTTAGTAGACTTACTTTGGACAAGAAGTACAAATGAAGACTTCAGATGCAAAAGCCTCTAAGTGCCATCTGAAATTTTCTTCTAAAATGAGCATTTTTATCAAGCTTGTATATTTAGGTTCAGTAATTTTACTTTAAATTGCAATTAATAGGTCCTTTTAATTGCCATTAAAGTGAAATAACTGAACATAAACATACAAAAATGCTCATTTTAGAAGAAAATTTCAGACGGCACTTAGAGGCTTTTGCATCTGAAGTCTTCGAATATCACATGAACGCATCTACAAATATTATTTCTCAGACACAATCACATTACCAGGTACTTTTTTGTAAATGTGAGCACATTGTTACTTAGTCATAATCTCTTTTTCTCTCTTTATCTCACTCAGACACTTCAAAAGTCATCTCTAAAATGATCAATGAGAGGTAAAGAGAGGAATTTCCCTTTGTATGACCTATAACTGCACTGAACTTACGATCTCCATGTGACAGCACTGATGCAATATTCTGTCATTCTGATACTGTTTTTGTTCATCTACAAGTTTGTTTGCCTTTCTCCCCCCTTTTTTGGCATGAAACTGCATGTGTGGTTTCATCGCCTCAGGAATTATAGTAATGACACATCATGTTTGACAGTACGCACGATATGTGTGCATGTCTGTGTGTGTCGGCCCGTGGGAACCGTTTCATTGTGGAATCTGCAACCGCAGGGCATTAAAAAAAAAGGAGTTGAATGAGAGGGCGAGTGTGTGCCAATACTGTAAATGACAAATGTTGGATAACTGTCGATGAGCTCAAGAGACAAATAACGTCCCGTCGTGCCACTGAAGTTTCATTTTGATTCCTAAATGCAAATCTGCAAATGTTTGTAGAAAGGTTAAGGGTGAAAAAGTCACCGAAATGCACTCAGCCTACTTTGATTTGAGAACAGCGGTACTTCCTTTTTCCTCTGTTCCTAAAACTCCCTTCCTTCCCATTTGAACGCACACATTTCACAGGGACAGGGGGTTTGAGTTTTGCATGGGTAAAATTTATACCTGAAAATCTTGCTTATAGCAAAAATCTGTTTGTTTTAAGTGCTTTCAAATCGATTGCTATTAATTATGTCTGACATAAATGTATACTAATATATGTGCTGTCAAATCAATTAATTGCGATTAATCATCTAGCATAAATGTATACTAATATATAAACTTATATATATGTATATAATAACTAATATATATGTATATATTAGTGCTGTCAAATCGATTAATCACAGCTAACAAAAGTATGTCAATATATGTATATATATAAATAGATATTTACAAACTTACTTTAGAAGCGAGTATGTGTGTGTATGTATATTAGTGCTATCAAATCGATTAATCACGATTAATCGCATCTAAAGTATGTAAATGTGTGTGTGTATATATTTATATGTAAATACATACACACATTTGCAAAATTTTTAAGTAAAAAATTAATCGATTAATCAATTTGACAGCACTTATATATACACACTTATTAGTATACGTTTATGTTAGACACGATTAATGGCAATTAATAGTGTTTAAAATAAACATATACTAACATATATGTATATACACTAATATTATATGTTAGTAATATATATATATATTACTAATATATGTATATATATTAGTGCTGTCAAACTGATTAATCGCAATTAATCGCAACTAAATATGTGCGTGTGTGTATATATATATATATACACTTACACACATTATATATTTATAAACTTACTTTAGATGTAAGTATATATGAGTGTGTATATATAATGTATATATATTAGTGCTGTCAAATCGATTCATCCTGATTAATCACATCTAAAGTATTTAATATGTTTATGTATTTATATATATATATAAAAATACATACACATATATTATATATTTGTACATTTTTACTATAGACATGATTAATTGCAATTAATTGTTTTGACAGCACATATATACATATATTAATATACATTTATGTTAAATGCTATTAATGCCGATTAATCGATATGAAAGCACTAATATATATATATATATATATATATATATATATATATATATATATATATATATATATATATATATATATATATATATATATATATACACACACACACACACACATATATGTACATACATATATTTGTGACCCTGGACAACAAAACCAGTCATAAGTCACATGGGTATATTTGTAGCAATAGCCAACAATACATTGTATGGGTCAAAAATACAGATTTTTCTTTTATGCCAAAAATCATTAGGATATTAGGTAAAGATCATGTTCCATGAAGATATTTTGTAGATTTCCTACTGTAAATATATGAAAAATGTATTTTTCTGATTGAAAATGCATTGCTAAGGACTTCATTTGGTCAACTTTAAAGGAGATTTTCTCAATTTAGATTTTTTTCATCCTCAGATTCCAGATTTTCAAATAGCTGTATCTCTGCCAAATATTGTCTTACCCTAACAAACCATACGTCAATGGAAAGCTTATTTCAGATGACTTATAGATCTCAATTTAAAAATGACTCAGTGACTGGTTTTGTGGTCCATGGTCACATATACTCTTAAACAAGACTGTAAGACTATCTATTGCAGTGCAGTTAAAAAGTTAACTTGGAGACTGTGAGTTAAGCAGATCAAATTATTTTAGTCAACTTCTTGGGCTTGTCTGACTTGAGATGTTTTGCATCTCATCAGATGCAACATAACAACATGGCTGGTTGACTAGAATAACTCAACTAGGTTAGGTTAACTAGCACAGAGCTCCATCATGATCAAAGAGCAGCGGACTGTGAGTGTGACTGGGTTTAAACGGCGTCTGTCACCTACAAGATCCTGGACGACTGAGGTGCTGTAATCACCTGATGAATTTCACACATATACACTGCGAACGAGTCCTCGCATGCTGCCCTGATGCATCTGTGCCTTCCCTCCCCCTGCCAGTGTTTGAATAATAAAGCTTTATTTGCATTTCTAAAGCTGATGACAGACACAACCCCCATTGGAGAAATCTCAAATCTGAGCAGAGCATGCCTGTACTCTTTACCCTACAGTGCGCATGTGTGTGTGTAAACACACGTAGGGACAGTACATCAGGATTTAAGAGAGACCGGGCTGCAGTCTTCACACACACACACACTGATAGTTGTGTGCTGGTGAGAAAGTAGACGCTTCAAGCCTCATGGCAGGAAATGAGCCCAATTCACACTGAACAGACAGAACTGAGATCTGAACCCACAAATGAGTGACTGTAAAATCTGCTGCTGACATCCTGAATGTATTTATAGTCTCTTGCTGTAATCATGATGCATAATAACCTCAATCATCATTTTGACTTTCTTTTAAGTCCTTAAAAAGAACTCAAATGTTTTCAGGTCACATTTAAGTAAAGACAAACCTGAAAAAACACAGACAATACGTTATTTTAAGTGCACGCACGCTCATGTTTATCAAAGCTGAAATCATCTGATAATCTTCTCAGACAGGAGATTGTGTGTATTCGTGAGTATTTGTGTGTTTGTTTGTGTGTATATAAAGATCTCATATTTCAGTAGCTTTAGTGCTACAAAACCACCAACAAGATCTCAACATCTCACAGATCCGTTTCTTATTTCAGTGTTAAAAGATTCACATCTTTTCAAGTCTGGTCTGGTCTTGTCTCTGAATGTACTTTTATATGTAGAGTTTCAAAAACATCATTTAGTCTGTTGAATTATGTTTTGGGTGCAGAAAAGTTGGTAATCTGAAAAATTAAGATACAGCAAATAGATTGAATATTCATTTAGAATTTAACTGATAACTTTAATCAATGTGCATTAAAGGCACAATATGTAGTTTTTCGCCTCTAGAGGTCGCATATTCAAAACAAAGGCGTAGCTTGATGATGTCATCTTCACCTCATGGTGGAAAAAGAATCCGACGGGAATCGGGCAGAAATCATGTTCATGGATGAGCAGAAATGAGGCCGCTTTGTAATGAGAGACGAGCGTGACACACGTCTGGAGAGCAGCGGGACTTTTATTATGCCACAGTCACCACTTCCACTTCTTCCGGTCAAGCGTATGTGGAAAAATTCAGCGCTGTTTATCATATTAGATACATTTGTGTGTTGAAAGTTGTTATAATGCTCGGCGGCTGCTATGAGACACTTGTTGCACACAATATTAGGCATGGTAAATCATGGTACTCGCGGTAAATCAACAAAACGAGATTTAAATAATAAGACTAAATGTGTTGAGCTATATAACATGATTAGTTTTCTGTCTGTAAATGTATCCAAAAAGTTGTTTCCTTGTATAATGAAACATAATTGTCACGACCGTCAGTGAGAGTGCCCGAATTAGCCACTTGAGGGCACTCCATCCTGGACTGTTTTCCCCCATTGACTACACTACCCATAACGCACTGCCGGACTCATTATCCAATTATCACATCATCACATCCAGCTGTCACGTATTTTGTAATCAGTGTCTGTCTATTTTATCTCAGTTGTTTCTGTTCACATCCTGGAGTTTTCAGTTCACATTCCCTGGGGCCTGTACCATGAAGCTGGATTAGCTGGCTAGCCAGGTAAATTTCAGATTAGTTTGCACCAATCCTGGGTTTTAGGTACCATGAAAGTGACTTGGCTTTTAGCGGTGTTCATCGCCATGGTAACTTACACTCCACGGCTAATCTGCTCCGGGGCAGGTTATGTTCAGGGTTAGAGATCTCAAACTGAAATTGGACCAATCAGGTGTAAGCTAAGTGACACTGACACACCCAATGCAATAAAGTCACTCCCCCAGTTTCTCTTCCTCCAAATTAAAGGTCATTATATAGTAAAAACAAATATTTAATGATGAAATTGTCTGGTTTTAATGATAATATAATTTATATATGATTTGTATATGATCTATATTTTTATTAATCCATTACACACATGCAAGTTTAGTTTAACAGTTGTTATTAAGCACTTAGTTTCAATGAATATTGATCATATGTAGGCTAATATAAATAAGGTGTAAATATACTATTTAAATATGACTACATGTGAGCTTGTATGTTTGAGTCTCTATCGCTATATATTATTAACCATATAAACTAACTTCACTTGGACTGATAGAGAAAGATCATTTCTTTTATTTGTCCTCTTTCAAAGATAAGTATTTTCCATTAGTGTAAATGCGTTTAAATTCTTAATTTTCAGTGAATTGAATCTCGCTGGCTCTCTCGTGAGAAGTTAATCACAGTTTATTTCTGTTGCAAGGCATGTGATTGGCTGTTCACCACTGATGTCACAGATTCATGTGCACACACTTCACAAACTCAGGATCAAAGCCTGAGTTGACAGAGAAAGTTGATGATCAGCATCATGGCACCAACAAAGCCGGATTGGAGTGGTTTGGTTTTGTCAACTCGAAACTAATCCTATAACCCTGAGTTTGTTCATCTACCATCATGGTACAGGCCCCTGGTCTGTGTTTTTTTCCTGTTCCCGTGTTTTGTTCTTTGATGGACTGATTACCTGGCCTTTGACCCATGCTTGTTTGTGGACTACGATTTTGGATTACCCTAAATAAATTACCTGCAATTGGATCTGTCTCTCGTCTCCGTGTTTGCACCCGTGACAGAATTTAGGGTAATCCAAAATCGTAGTCCACAAACAAGCATGGGTCAAAGGCCAGGTAATCAGTCCATCAAAAAATAAGAACAAAACACGGGAACAGGAAAAAAACACAGACCAAGTTTTCTATGTGAATACACTGCGTTCCAAATTATTATGCAAGAGACAAATCAGTAAGATTTCTGTACAATAAACATTCAGATTTTAGTTTTTCAAAGAAAATGTTTGTTTGTTTGTTTATCCATGTCTTTTTTAGATAACTGGTATCAATCTCAGACAAAATAATTTGCCAGATCTATGGAAACCCTACTTAGAGGTTGTTCCACATTACTAAGCATTATTAAGTTCTCATGCAATATGGGGAGGAAGAAAGATCTTTCTGAAGATGAAAAGCATGAAATGGTGCAATGTTGTGCAAAAGGCATGAAAACAACTAATATTGTGTGAAACTGAATGGAGATTATCGAATTATAATGAGATTTGTGAGTGATTTAGAGCACAGCAGAACTCGGTCAGATAAAGGCTTATTAATGAAAGTTCCTGTCAAAAAGTAATTGTATTAAAAGGGCAGCTATAAAAAAGCCAGTGTTGAGCAGCAAACAGGTATTTGAAGCTGCTGGTGTCTCTGGAGTCTCAAGAAGCTCTCCATGCAGGCTGGCAGTTGTGCGTAAAGATGCATTTCAGCCACTCCAAACCAAACCTCACAAAGAGAAACATTTACAGTGGGTTTAGAAATACATGAAGACTCATTTTTAAATAGTTTTATTCACTGAATAATGCCGTACTACAATGGATGATCTAAATGGATGGATTTCTGGATGGTTGGTAAATGGCCACCACGTTCCAACAAGACTGCGACGTCAGCAAGGAGCTGGTCGGTGATGATTTGGGCTGGAATATTGGGAAGTGAGATGGAGGGTATTAAAATGACTTTTGCAAGATATGTGGAGTTCATAACTGTCCATTTTCAGCTATGGTATAAAAAGGAGGATAGTGCATAGTACAACGCACTATTGTACAATGCACTATGCACTATCCCACGCTGCAAAAAACACCACAGCAATCAATCTGTTTGTATTTGTACACCCACTGTAAATGTTTCTCTTTGTTAGGTTTGGTTAGTGGTGTCTAAAATGCATCTTTACCCACAACTGCCAGCCTGCATGGTGAGGATCTCAAGACTCCAGAGACACCAGTAGCTTCAAATACCTGTTTGCTGCTCAACACTGGCTTTTTTATAGCTGCCCTTTTAATACAATACATTTTTTTGATAGGAACTTTCATTAATAAGCCTTTATCTGACCGAGTTCTGCTGTGCTCTAAATCAATCACAAATCTTATGATAATTTGATAATCTCCATTCAGTTTCACACAATATTAGTTGTTTTCATGCCTTTTGCACAACATTGCACCATTTCATGCTTTTCATCTTCAGAAAGATCTTTCTTCCTCCCCATATTGCATGAGAACTTAATAATGCTTAGTAATGTGGAACAACCTCTAAGTAGGGTTTCCATAGATCTGGCAAATTATTTTGTCTGAGATTGATACCAGTTGTCTAAAAAGACATGGATAAATAAACAAACAAACATTTTCTTAGAAAAAACAAAATCTGAATGTTTTTTGTACTGAAATCTTACTGATATGTCAATTGCATAATAATTTGGAACGCAGTATATATATATTAAAATGTAATTTATTCCTGTGATCAAAGCTGAATTTTCAGCATCATTACTCCAGTCTTCAGTGTCACATGATCCTTCAGAAATCATTCTAATATATTGATTTGATGCTCAAGAAACATTCCTGATTATTATCAGTGTTAAAAACAGTTGTGCTGCGGAATATTTTTGTGGAAACTGAGAAAATTTTTTTACATTGATGTCCTAAGACACGAAACGATCGGTTTGTGCGAAAAACCGAACAGTATTTACTATTTATATCATATTTTACCTCTAAAACACCACTATGTCCAACTGCATTCAGCATTCGCTTAGTGAGGTCTGATCGCGCTCTGACAGCAGCAGTGATGTCTCGCGCATATACTTCAATGAGTGCTGAATGCAGTTGGTGTTACTATGAACGCATAGTGGTGTATTAGAGGTAAAAAATGATATAAATACTGTTTGGTTTCTCGCATAAACCGATCGTTTTGTGTCTTAGGACATCAATGTGTCGTCACAAGCCGCAGGGTTTCATTTGGATTTGTCTGTGCATGTTTTTTTTGACTCTCATAGATGAAGTTCCCATTGACATGCATTATACGGCTAACAGACGGCAACGGCTGGAGTTAAAAATCATCATTTGTGTTCTACTGAAGAAACATAGTCACCTACATCTTGGATGTGCTGGGGGTAAGCTGATAAACATCACATTTTCATTTTTGGGTGAACTATCACTTTAATAAAAGATAATTAAAACCTCTTTTCTTGCTTCATCCCATCTGTATTTTTTTATCTGGCTGTGATTCTTATTTTGACTCTTTTTGTGTGTTTTGTCTCGCTGTGTCTCGTCTCTTCTACTCTCTTCTCTTCTCTCATTTGGTATGTTTGTCTCTTGCTGATGTGTGTGTGTGTGTTTGTGAGGGTTTGTTTCTCAGCTGTTCGCTGTATCATTTTCTCTAAGTCTCCAACAACTGCTGTCCAGACCTCGCCCTGGGGTTGGTCCTCTCGCTTTCCAAAAACAGACTCCTTAAACACTCACGGGGCTTTCGTTGACTTATCGAGCGCGTGTGCTGTGTTCTTGCCAGCATCTTGTGGATGTCGTACAACATGTGGCATAAGCCATCTCTGTGCTCTTGTTGAAGGTTTTAAGCTGCTCACCATTCAGACAGTGTCCTTGAGACAAACTCCTGCGCTCAGCATCCTCCAAAATATCTCACAGCATTCTGCTCATAGCAGACCGCCATGTCTCTCTCTCTCTCGCTCTGCATCCTTGACCTCGCACTAACTCGATCCCCTGGCATCTCTCTTTACTCTCTCTTTCTTAACGTCTCTTTCTCACGCTCCAAGCGGATATGTGTCTCTGCCAGGAGTGTGTCGATCATATAACATTTCACCCATTGAGCCCATCAATGAGAAGAAGATTTCACTCTCTCTCACTCAGATACACACAGCAGGGGTTGTGTGTTCATATGTTCATGTATCACTTTCTAAGTAGATGCATCAGGCAAGAGTGGGATTTTGCCAGACATGTTCCTGGGTCAACATATTTTGCTGATCCTGGAACAACATTCCTGTCCTACCCCTAAACCTAACCCTACCCCATAACTTGCCCCTAAAATCAGAGGGAAATGAATAACACTGATGTATCACTGGTTGTAAGCCTAAACTTGACATAAACTGTGAACTCTAAAATCTGATTGGTTGATTGTTATGTTGATCCATTAACATGTTCACTATGTGGGTCTATATGTGTGTGTTGATGTTTGTTTGGTTAAATTCATAAAATATAACATTCAAATATTAAATATACCACACTGTAAAAAAAAAAAAATCCTGTACAAAAATACAGACCATTACCTGTAAATTTACATTTATTTTTAAGTGCATTCAAAATGTTGGGGTCAATGTCATTTTACTTTTATTAATATTTTGAATAGCTTTTATTTTTTATATTTGTAGTTTTTATGTTAATTTTAGTTTTTTTTTTTTTGTACTTTGTCTTTTTAAGTTTGATTTATTTTCATTTCACTTTTAGTTTTTTATTCATTTCCAGTTTAATAATTTTAGCAACATTTCTAATTTTCATTTAGTTTATTTTTCATCTACTTTTCATCTACTTTTTTCAATTAACAGAAATTATTTTGATACTTTTAGTTTAAGTTAACAACAATAACCCTGGTAAGATATTTCTTTTTTAAAGAAATTAATGCTTGTATTAATCCAAATTGGTCAAAAGTAACAATAAAGACGTTTATAATGTTAACAAGAGATCAAATAAATGTTTTTTTAAACTTTCAATTCATGAAAGAAGATGGTATCACTGTTTCCACAAAATATGAAGCAGAACAACTGTTTTCAACATTGATAATAATCAGAAATGTTTCTTCATCATCAAATCGTCATTTTAGAATGATTTCTGAAGGATCATGTGACACTGAAGACTGGAGTAATGATGCTGAAAATTCAGCTTTGATCACAGGAATAAATTACTTTTTAATTAAATTTTACAATATTACTGGTTTTTACTATATTTATGATAAATAAAACCTTGGTGAGCAGAAGCTTCTTTCAAAAACATTAAAATAATTTTAATAAACTAAAATAATCACACAAAAATAATCTTAATTATTCCAATTATATATATTAGGCTATATATATTATAGATATTTCTCTAAAAAAATCTTTGGAGAAAAAAAATAAACAGCTCAGATTCAGATCTCATTTATGATATGACTTTACAATGGTAAAATGTGAGTATAAATAGTTTTGTATGTGATGAGTGAATGTGTGCTGCTGTCCGTCTGGATCAATTTAATCCCGTGTGTGTGTGTGTGTGTGTGTGTGTGTGTGAGAGAGAGAGACAGAGAGACTGCTTTAGGGCCACTCGTAACAGACAGCTGTTTTAGTGAAATGCTAACCACGCTAAATGCTAATGTGTTTAATGGTTAAAGGCCGTGCGAGCTGACAGTCCTCTGAACCTGACACTACACACACACACACACACACACACACACAGTTAAACACTCACTGAAATCCTGAGGTGAAAAGACGGGGAACACGAGTGCGCACTCGCTTGGGTTCAGAAGCAGGACCATGTCATGAGGATTTTCAGCTAAACCACATAAAACATGGATTTGATTGAACTAGTTGAGTTGAAGTTTTGGTTAAAGGGTTAGTTCACCCAAAAATTAAGACCTTCGTTAATCTTCGGAACACAAATTAAGATATTTCAGATGAAATCCGATGGCTCCGTGAGGCCTCCTTAGGGAGCAATGACATTTCCTCTCTCAAGATCCATAAATTTATTAAAAACATATTTAAATCGGTTCATGTGAGTACAGTGGTTCAATATTAATATTATAAAGCGACAAGAATATTTTTGGAGCGCCAAAAAAACTAAATAACGACTTATTTGGTGATGGGCGATTTCAAAACACTGCTTCATGAAGCTTCAGAGCAAAAATGAATCAGTGTGTCGAATCATGATTCAGATCGTGTTTCAAACTGCCAACGGCTGAAATCACGTGACTTTGGCGCTCCGAACAGCAGATTCGACACACTGATTCATCTGTGTTCCGAATCTTACCGCAGCAGTGTTTTGAAATCGCCCATCACTAAATACGTCGTTATTTAGTTTTTTTTTGGCGCTCCAAAAATATTCTCGTCGCTTTATAATATTAATATTGAACCACTGTACTCAAACGAACCGATTTAAATGTTTTTGGTACCTTTATGGATCTTGAGAGAGGAAGTGTCCATTGCATGAGGGTAAGTAATAAATGACAGAAATTTCATTTTTTGGGTGAATTAACCCTTTAATATCTGTTTATTTGATAAAAAAATACAGTAATATTGTTAAATATTACAATTTAAAACAATTTTTTTTTTGTTTTATATTTGAATACATGTTAAAATGTAATTTATTCATTACTCCAGTCTTCAGTGTCACATGATCCTTCAGAAATCATTCTGATATGCTGATCTGCTGCTCAAGAAACATTTCTTATTATTATCAATGTTGAAACCAGTTGTGCTGCTTCAATTTTTTTGTGGAAACCATGATACGGCTATATATATTTTTCAAAATAACATTAATTCGAAATAGAAATAACATGAAATATCGGTAACACTTAGTTGGTTAATAGCAAAAACTATAGTAATAGTCATGTGCAAGTAAAGTCATACAACATAATGATACATTTTCAAATCGTTAGTTAATGATTAATTAAAGCAGACAACTGGAAGTTGAAGTACATGGCTTCAACCCATTGTGGTAACTTACACTATTAGTTAATAAAATATGTTATTAAGAAATTAATACATTATGACACATTTAATTAATAAAAATTCATATATTACTTAACCTATTAATCATATAGAAACATTATTTGCTGATGCAGTAATCATTAATTAATGGTTTAGTTCTTCATGAGTCATACATTAACACATATTAGTGCACCCGTATTGTAAAGTGTTACCGAAATATCAATTTAATGTGTTCTTGTTGAGTAAAAGTATTAATTACTTTCAAAACAAAAAATCTTATTGACCCCAGCTTTTGCCTAGGTCAGCTTAACGGTCACTAAGCACGCAGAATGCTGCCATTGACCAATCAAAATCAAGTATCAACCACATGTGTTTGAAGGCAAAATTCAGGCAGTGACACTGACCTTTTGCTCTTTGTAGGAGTGTGTGCGTGTGTGTGTGTGTTGGGGAGAAGCTGGTTCTCATGGTCTGATGTCTCACGGGACACTGCGACAGATGTGACGTCTGCCCTCCCTCTCGCTCTCACACACACACACTGCAATCCTACACTATCCATGTTCATGTGCACATCCTTCTTATACACGTCCATTTGTTTGCCATGTGCATGTTTGCATGCACCTGCACACGTGTGCATACATGTCTGCGTTGCATGCGGACAGTATATCTAGGCGTGAAATGGCACAGATAAACGCTCTGGGTGTGTTTGTGGGTGTGAATGGAGATGCTAAAGAGCGCAGCCTCGGGTGATCTCTCAGGATGGGTGCAGGTTTGGGCCTGAGGCCGTCACACTTGAGGTAATGACACGGTACGATCAGAAAACACCTCCACAGGATGAAGAGATTAGCATCTGAGAGCTTCTCACAGTGGAGCCGCAGGAAGAACAATAAAACTTGACATGAACAGCTCCATGCACTCACCATGTTTTGTGTTTTATTCATCATTAATCACTGTTTGTTGTTTAATTTAGGAATTAAGAGTTTAGGGAAAGCTTAAGGGGATTTTTTTCTGCAGGCAGGGTTTAACATGGGAAGATTAAGGCAAAAAACACTTAGGAAAAGAAAAAGTGTTTATATTTAATGAATCTTGATTTACTCTGTTTAGGGACACTTTTGACTACTTAACCTTACATATAAAAATTTTGCAAGCTATGAATTATGAAGTTAATTTGTTAAAATATTGTTCACATGTCCTGTTAAAAAAATCTGATCATGGAGTTTGGTATAATTAAGTTTTGGTTTTATTAGAGGATTAGTTCACATCAACATGAAAATGTCCTGATAATTTACTAACCTCCATGTCATCCGAGATATTTATGTCTTTCTGTCTTCAGTCGAAAAGAAATAATGGTTTTTGAGGAAAACATTCCAGGATTTTTCTCCATATAGTGGACTTCACAACAGGTTGAAGGTCCAAATGTCAGTTTCAGTGCAGCTTCAAAGAGCTCTACATGATCCCAGACAAGGAATAAGGGTTTCATCTAGCGAAGCGATTGCTCATTTTCTAAAAAAAAAATACAATTATACACATTTTACCCAGAAATGCTCGTCTTGCACTGCTCTGCGATGCTCCACACATTGCATAATCATGTTGGAAAGTTCATTTCATTTTCTTCTCCAACTTCAAAAAGGCGTTTGACTTAATCTGTGCATATTTGCTTTGTAGACACTGGATTGGTATTTCCTACATCACATATGACCTTTCCAACGTGATTACGTTATGCGTGGTGCAGTGCAAGATGAGCATTTGTAGTTAAAAAGTATATAAATTTTGATCTTTTTTAGAAAATGACCAATTGTTTCGCTAGATAAGACCCTTATTCCTCGTCTGGGATCATGTAGAGCTCTTTGAGAAGCTTCACTGAAACTGACATTTGGACCTTCAACCCGTTGTGAAGTCCACTATATGGAGAAAAATACTGGAATGTTTTCCTCAAAAACCTTCATTTCTTTTCGACTGAAGAAAGAAAGACATGAACATCTTGGCTGACATGGGGGTGAGTAAATTATCAGGAAACTTTCATTCAGAAGTGAACTAATCCTTTAAAATCTGGGTAGACAGAAATTAAGGCAAATGCATCTTTACACTCAGATAAACTAAACAGACACAATCAATTCTAGTGTATTGCACTCTGTCCTTTAAAACTTAAATGTATTTCTTTAATTTTTCAAGTGATTTTTTTTCTCTTTAAACTTAGAGAGAAGCTCCTCTAACTGAAGAACCACCCATATATATATATCAAGAGAGAGAGAGAGAGAGATTATTAGGCTGATACTAAAATGTTCCCTCTCAAATCAAATAATTCATCACTCTTAAACAAACAAGCACACACACTTTTCCACAAATTTTTCCTCATACACTCCTTGCCGTTCACACGCCTCCCAGTCTCGCCCTCTTGCTCAGACCTGTCGACCGAAACTGCCTCACTCATCAGTGTGTGTGTGAGAGTGTGTGTGTGTGTGTTTGTACCCCACACTGCTGGCAATCGCTCTCATTCCCACTCTCATATGATTCTTCCAAATGGACACACCTCACATTATTGTTATTATACTATTAAATGTTCACACACACAAGCTAAAACAACATATGCATTAAATACTTTAATTTCAAAAGGCACCAATATCACAAAAATATCTGACGTACAAATTACATTCTATGTAAGTACATTGTACAGTATAATTACAATATCAACACATTGCACTTTTCATTATTACTGTTATGTTGACAACTTAGTGTAATTTAAAACTAACTAAATGTGCACAGCAATAATAATGGAGGTAATACCCGATACAGTGACCCCAAAAAACTGACACTTAAGTCTACAAGGGAATGTTCTCAGCTAATATTCAAAGTTATGAACGAACGTTCTTCCAGTAATATTAATAGAAAGTTATCTGGCCTTTAATCATTCATTCAGAAATAACGTTTTCATAACATAACATGGGAACGTTATCACAACGTTATTAGAACATATTTTTGTTAGCTGGGATGCTGCAGGATCTTCACTTCTCATTATGATTTTTGCACTATATTGCTTTGAATCAACTGCTGATTTTAAGTGCACGTGCTCCAAGTTCACACAACTCTGTGCATCTTTCTTTAAAACAAATGCTACTTGGTTTGATATTTTCCTATATAATCAGACATACATTTTTGTGGCCACTGTACAGAATTAAGAATTCTGTTTGTGATCTTCTGAATGCAAAACACACTGTAAGGCAATAAACAAACATGAAACAAAAGTGCAAACAAAATGAGAAATGCATGTCTGCATTTAAACAGCAAAAAGTTGATTTTCTAAGATTGACTTCAGTCAGTTTTTATGCTGACATCAACGCCCTCTACCGTCTGATCTACAACAGGACACTTTTTAATTCACATGATCTCTGTGTTTCCCCTACAGGTCAAATGTGGTACTGCACAGATTAGGACAACAGCCCCAGATGAACAACTCTCTTCTTTGATGGAACATTAAGTTTGACTTCACTGCACAATATTTCACAAATTAGTTAACTCACATTTCAAAGCTCTTCTTTTGTATTATTATATGCAGTGTTCAGACCATAATATCACTGATGAATCTAAACAAGAGCTTGTATGAGCCAACATTACCAACAGCTCTTTAGAGTCCAGTTATATCATGGCTTTTGAGCTGCTTCAGAGCGTCTGAATATGATCTAGTTCTAGTGGTGAGTTCTGACCGGTTAAAGGGATAGTTCATCCGAAAATTATTTAAATGATAATTTACTCACCCTCAAGCCATACAAGGTGTATATGACTTCCTTCTTTCAGATGAACACAATTGGGGATGTATTTAAAAATATCATGCTTCAGAAGGCCATTATTAACCCCCTGGATTACTTTTATGATGGATGGATGCACCTTTTTTGGCTTCAAAATCTCACCCCCTATTTACTACCATTATAAAGCTTGGAAGAGCCAGGATATTTTTAAATATGTCTCTGATTGTGTTTGTCTAAAAGAAGATAATTATCATGGGATAATTTTCATTTTCAGATTAACTAACCCTTTAAATCTAGTTGAGTTCTGGTGTGTCAGTCATGGACCGGCATCGGCGGTTCTGTGCAGGCGGCGCTTCGGGTACATGAGCCAGTGGATCCGGACGGATCAGGAACCTGCAGAACACAATGAGCACTTTGAGCGATTCAAGTTTGAGGTTTTACTCTGATAATGTGATTTGTTTGTGTGTATGCATATATATATATATATATATATATATATATATATATATATATATATATATATATATATATATATGAGAAAAGCTTGTGTGTGCATCAGGATTTGCTGCCTTTATGAGGGCCAAATGTCACCACAAATTTGCTTAAACTTGACCCACACACACAAACACACAATAAATATGACCAAATGTCCCCATAAAAATAGTAAAACCTGGAACAACCTACATTTTGGGGACTTTTGAGTGGCGTCCTTGAGAATAACAGATGGGTCCAAATAATGTTGTTCCAAACCTGTATGAGTTTCTTTCTTCTGCTGAACACGAAAGAAGATATTTTGAAGAAGGTTGGTAACCAAACAGTTGATGGACCCCATTGACTTCCATAGTATTTTTTTCTACTATGCAAGTCAATGGGTACCATCAACATTCTTCAAAATATCTTCTTTTGTGTTCAACTGAAGAAAGAAACAGTATAACAGTCTACTTGCATATAAAATGCATATAAATTATGATATTAATGAGAGGTATGTGTGCATGCCTGTATCTGTGTGTGCTGTCAGGATGTGCTACATACACAACATCATTGAGCTGCAGCAGCGTGTCGGGGGCGGGGTTTATGAGCACATATGAGATGGAGTTCTGCTGGTCATTCAACTCATCTGCAACAGAGATTGGTGGATACATCTGTCACTCAAACAATATGGGTGTGGTTAAACAAAGTTCCACAGGGAAAGATGAAGTATGACTAAACACACACACACAAAAAAAAAAAAATTTTGCAACAAAGTAAGGTACTACAATTTGTTATGTGCTATGTAGTATGTAATACAATTCAGATAATAAGTATATTATCATCAGTGGCAGTAATAATGGGAATACTGTTCATTATAACTTTTCAGATGCTGTTCTTCATCTTTTCTCCCAAAATCTCCTTTCCCATCAGTACTGTAGAAGGTGTTTACCTTGCAAATACCCCAAATTAACTCTGTTCATCACATCACTGGCTGTTAGATTAGTGACATCTTCTATATGAGATGAAAGATAGAATAAAAAAGAGGAATAAAGAAATGACGGTATATTTAGGATCAAAATTATTATCTAGAAATATAATTTCTGACAAAACAGTTTTCAAAAAAAGTTTAGCAATTAATTAAGTGATGATTGAGCATTAGTGATGAACACCTGCTGTTAACAAGCAGAATCACTAAAGAAAAGGGAAACACAAGAACTACAAGTGACTTCAGTCACAGCCTTAAGGCCTGTACACACTGGGACGAATATCGCACGCATTTATCACCAGTGTTTTTCGAGACGTTTTTTGTGTTCATACCCAAGTGATTTTCACTGTCGAAGTGTTGATGCGCAGAGTGGACGTGCAAATTAACTCCCTGACAGTATGTGACGCTTGTGCTTAACGGTAGTGCAAATAAACATATTTATGATATTAATAAAAAGTTAAAGATAAAAATGCAGATATAAAATGTCAGATATAATATATATATATATATATATATGACATATGAGAGATGGTAGTCAGAAATGGTAGTGCAAATAAGTCACAATGACAGTAGGCTAGTGCAAGTGAACGGTAGTGCAAATAAACATATTTATGAAATTAATGGTAACGCTTTAGATTACAGCCCGGAAAGTACTGCGTAATTACAACGAATTTACAGCATAACTTTCAATAATTATAGTGTAACTATACAGTAAATATGTGTAAGTATAGGGGAACAATATGTAAAGTATTGGGAATAAAGGGGGAACAACCAGGAAAATAACAAATTATTTATACTGTAAATATTTTATATCTAAGGGGTACCTATGACATATAACTAAGGGGTAAGTATGACATTACGGGCCGTAAATTAAAGTGGTGCTTGTTACCCTCTTATTTCATGTAGTTACAGGGTAAGTAATTAATAAAATGCAAACAATCTGATATCACTGACTCTGAAACCTTTATTTGAAAAACAACTTTATTAAAAACAGGTCTACAACACTTATTATTCATTTTTTTAAATCAACTTTTCATTTCAAACTCTAAAGTCCTGACAGAAAGTAACAAGTTTTGTCTGTTTTTTGGTTGTTGTTGTTTCTCGCTTGGCTTCCACCAGCTCTTGTTTCTCAGCTGATGAATCTTAAGAAGGAATCCCGTTACTATTCTGTATTAAAAGAAAATACAGTAAGTTACACCCCGAAATTTTCTCATGGTTTAGGCTATTCATCTTTTCGCTTCTGACCAACTGTCACCAGTGCCTGCATGAGAGTCGACTTCGCGTTCGATGCGGTTCGATAAAGCAGCATGAAGCTTTCATGACGTTCTCGCGGGAGATTCGTGTGAAACTCGCGCGAGAACTGCCGTCTCTGTTGTTCTGTCTTGTTTGTTTCTCATTCTCATTATCTGTTATTCTGTGTATTTTGTTGTGAGCATTACTAAAATAATAATAATGAAAAAAAAAAAAAACTGACAGCATCCAACATCTGCGTGAGTTTCTCGGCATGCCTACGTCACGCTTCAAGTTACGTCACGCATGAACTCTCAACCCTCGCATGCACGCGCAAGGAGACAGCTGGTCGAAAGTTTTAAAAATATTCAAATATTTGGTATTTTTATTACAAATACATATCGTTTCACTTCAAAAGACATCGATTCATCCATTAGGGCCGTATGGATTACTGTAGTTATTGCTGTTTGTGCTGTTTGATGCTTCGACTTTTAGGAACACGTGAGCTTGCATTATAAAGCGTTCCCAGATGATTTATTTTTTTCCTAAAATCCTTTTTGTGTTCATCTTAAGAAGGAAAGTCGTATACATCTCAGATGGCATGAGGGTAAAAGATGAGTAAACGGTGAGCACATTTCCGGGTGTTCTGTATTTTTTAAATACAGAATAGCAAATGGGATTCCCTCTTAAGATTCATCAGTGGTAAGAACGAACGAAGAGGAACAAGAGGAGGAGGAAACCAAGCAAGAGAAACAAATAAGAAGTGTTGCAACTTTAAATCTGTTTTGAAATAAGTTGTTTTTCAAATAAAGTTTTCCAAGTGATATGACTGTTTGCGTTTTTATTTATTTATTTATTTATTTATTTTTTTTTATTAATTACTTACCCTGTAACTACATGAAATAAGAGGGTAACAAGCTCCACTTTAATTTACGGCCCGTAATGTCATATTTACCCCTTAGTTATGTCATACGTACCCCTTAGTTATAAAATATTAAAAGTATGAATAATTTGTTATTTTTCCTGGTTGTTACCCCTTTATTCCCAATACTTCACATATTGTTCCCCTATACTTACACATACTTACTGTATAGTTACACTATAATTATTGAAAGTTACGCTGTAAATTTGTTGTAATTACGCAGTACTTTCCGGGCTGTAATCTAAAGTGTTACCAAACATTTCTGCTGCACTTAAGGTTCCCAAGAGCACAGTGGCCTCCATAATCCTTAAATGGAAGACGTTTGGGACGACCAGAACCCTTCCTAGAGCTGTCCAAACTGAGCTATCTGGGGAGAAGAGCCTTGGTGAGAGAGGTAAAGAAGAACCAAAAGATCACTGTGGTTGAGCTCCAGAGATGCAGTCGGGAGATGGGAGAAAGTTTTAGAAAGTCAACCATCACTGCAGCCCTCCACCTGTAGGGGCTTTATGGCAGAGTGGCCCGACGGAAGCCTCTCCTCAGTGCAGGACACATGAAAGCCCGCATGGAGTTTGCCAAGATGGTGAGAAATAAGATTCTCTGGTCTGATGAGACCAAGATAGATCTTTTTGGCCTTAATTCTAAGCGGTATGTGTGGAGAAAACCAGGCACTGCTCATCACCTGTCCAATACAGTCCCAACAGTGAAGCATGGTGGTGGCAGCATCATGCTGTGGGGGTGTTTTTCAGCTGCAGGGACAGGACGAATGGTTGCAATCGAGGGAAAGATGAATGCGGCCAAGTACAGGGATATCCTGAATGAAAACCTTCTCCAGAGTGCTCAGGACCTCAGACTGGGCCGAAGGTTTACCTTCCAACAAGACAATGACCCTAAGCACACAGCTAAAATAACGAAGGAGTGGCTTTATAACAACTCTGTGACTGTTATTGAATGGCCCAGCCAGAGCCCTGACTTAAACCCAATTGAGCATCTCTGGAGAGACCTAAAAATGGCTGTCCATCAACGTTTACGATCCAACCTGACAGAACTGGAGAGGATCTACAAGTAGGAATGCCAGAGGACAAATTCAGATGTGAAAAACTTGTTGCATCTTTCCCAAAAAGACTCATGGCTGTATTAGATCAAAAGGGTGATTCTACTAAATACTGAGCAAAGGGTCTGAATACTTAGGACCATGTGATATTTCAGTTTTTCTTTTTTAATAAATCTGCAAAAATGTCAACAATTCTGTGTTTTTCTGTCTATATGGGGTGCTGTGTGTACATTAATGAAGAAAAAAATTAACTTAAATGATTTTAGTAAATGGCTGCAATATAACAAAGAGTGAAAAATTTAAGGGGGTCTGAATACTTTCTGTACCCACTGTATATATATATATGACATGAGAGATGGTAGTCAGAAATGGTAGTGCAAATAAGTCACAATGACAGTAGGCTAGTCCAAGTGAACGATAGTGCAAATAAACATATTTATGAAATAGACATTCTCAACTATATTTCTTGAATGTAAAAGAAAAAAACAAACAGTAAAAATGCAGAAATAATACACATCTATTGGTGAGGCCAAGAACTGGCAGAACAGTTTGTAGGGGTCTTCCTCATCTACTTAATTTCTCTTCGTCGTCTTGGTATCAGTGTGTGCCCGGAAAGACCTTTTTGTGCTTGAGCGCCACCAAGTCATGTTTTACTGTAACTTCAGCATCTCCAGGCATGTGAACAAAAGCGCCACTCTCATTGGTCTGCCAGTTTTTAACGCGGCGTGCCAAACCAAAAAAACGAACCCGAGGCGTTTTAAAAAAAATGACGCTTTTACGTGTCGGTGTGCACACTCACATTGGCGCCCTTTGTTTAGTCAGGAGGCGGTATACGTCGGCGATAATCGCACGTGATATTTGTCCCGGTGTGTACAGGCCTTTAGATGAAATCAACTGAAGATAAAAATCATTAAATCTATCAAGATCTGATTAAAAGATTTGATTCAGTTATTACTAACCAGATTGACTTTATTTCTGTCACACGTCTACAGAAGTTTTTATTGAGATTAGTAATATGTGAAGCTGGTAATGCTGTTTGTGGAGTTGTTTAATCAAATCTTCAGAGATTTAACGATTTTTATCTTCAGTTGATTTTATCTAAGGCTGTGACTGAAGTCAGTTGTAGTTTCTCTTTTCTTCAGTGATTCTGCTTGTTAACAGCAGGTGTTCATCACTAATGCTCAATCATCACTTAATTAATTGCTTAATTATCTCATTAACTTTAACTCTGCTTCAGTGTTATTTTAACACTATTTAGAGAGGGACCAAATGTACTCTGAGCAGAGTTGATTTAACTCTGGGGATTCGGTTGTGTTCTGACCAAGAATGTAACCATATATTCATATATACATAAATCAGTGTTCACAACCCTTTTTACTTCCATAATTTGACATCAATTTTCAAGTGAAACATGATATGAGAGAAATTTAGGACAGGACTTGATTTTATCCATCAGGAATTTGTGAAAAGGGAGGGTTTTATGGTGGTTACAGTCTCTTTACCATATCAAAATAAACATGGTTTGGTTAGATCTTTCCACAAACTGAATTCAATTACTGCACTTAAAGTGACATTTTTATGGAATATTGCAGTATTTATTATAAATGATTTATCAGTGCACATCATTATTTCATTAAAAATTCATGTACCCTCGGAAACTTTAATTAACATAACTTTGCTTCCCTCTTGCAGAAACATCTCTTTTCTGATGACATGCATACTGGCGGGAGGGCGGGACAAACTGTCACTCACATGAGGTCGACCAATAGCAAACCACAACCATCCAATCAATTCCCCATGGTCAAAATCAAGTCCCACTCTACATTTTTTCTTGTTCGGGATGCTGTTTCATTCATATATACGTCACAATACGGAAGAAATAACTATGACAATTTCAGTTTCAAGCTGACTTTAAAAATAAACATTATACATATTTATGTTATTAATGAGGTAAAGGACATGGTTTACTGTATCCAGCTGTGTGAAGGCCCAAGTGCTGCATGCGGTTCCTGACCAGTTCCGTAAGCTCCTCCCTTTCCGAGCGCCGTAGTACGCCCAGACGCTGCTGAATGGAGCTGAGGGAGGAGTCACTCCTCTTCACACTCCGCCTACTGAGACGCCTCGTCCAGTACATGCTCTTCTTTCTCAGGAGCGGGTGGTCTGATTGGTCACTGCTGGAGGAGCTCCGGGTGAGGATCTTTGACTCTTCCCCCTTCTCTCTGGTGTCGTTTAACCCCTCGTTGCTGACTGAACCTTGAAACTGGAGGCAGAGGTCAGAGAGATACAGATAGATAGATAGATAGATAGATAGATATAGATAGATAGATGAATAGATAGATAGATAGATAGATAGATAGATAGATAGATAGATAGATAGATAGATAGATAGATAGATAGATAGATAGATAGATAGATAGATAGATAGATAGATAGATAGATAGATACCTCAGGGGGTGCATGTGATTCTGTGCGGTAAATTCCGATGGGAATCTCTGAACTAGACGAACAGAACTTCTGGAAGAGTCTCCCGTATGTGCGGATCCAGAGGTCAGCCTCGCATACATGCATCTAACACACACAGGAACATGATCATAACCAAACAATGACAGATCAGTGTAAAACATTATAACTCACATCTAAACACATAAATGTGTTGCACTCACAGCACACAGGTACCCTGATCCAGGTGTGGTGTCCAATCCCAGCAGTAATCTGGCTATTGGGATCATGTAGTCCTTCACAAAACACTCACACACAAAATAGACCCAAAATGACCATTAAACAAAAGCTTTGCATCACAGGAATAAATTACATTTTAAAGTATATTAAAATAGGAAACAGTTATTTTAAACAGTAAAAATGTTTCATAATATTACTGATTTGATCAATTAAATGCATCCTTTATGAACAGAAGAGACTTCTTTTTTAAAAAATGGAAACTGTATCAACCCCAAACTTCTACCAGGAATGCACTGCAAGTCTCCAAGAATTTAAAGTAAATGCAAGTTACTATTTGTAATTGTAATGTTCAATTCCTGAGCACAAGAGGGCGCTGTGGCTGAATTTATTAGGGATAAACCATAGACTGTAAAAAAATATGGACGTAGCGTCCGTGACGTCACCCATAGAGTTCTGAACAGCAGTTTTGAAGTGAAAATGAGGCCGCGGCCATCTTAGCTGCGCGTCACCGCATGTCACTCCCGGATAACTGAAAATGGGCAAAGAGGCGGGGAGGTGGTTTGAGCTGATGTGATTGGTTGCTGAAACCACGCCCGCCTAGCTCGACGTGACCACGTTAGCATGCAAAGGAGCTATCTATCTAGATACTATCTAGATTATTAATAGAGATAAGTTTTAACATCAGAAAGTTCTAAAGGTTTACTGTCAATTTACGGTGTTTTTTTAAGATATAGATGCTCCAACACCAGTAGTGTTGGGTGTGCAAATAACAACATGGAAAATCAAATGGGACTTCATACCTTGAATCCAATCTGTGGCACTTGGGTAAAATATAAATGTCCATTGCAAAACAAAAAAAAACATTTCACATTTCTTCTGAATGATCTGCTCTCTGTCATCGTTCTTCAAGAAAGGATGCAATCTGAGCAGCGATCATATCTAACAAACAAATGAGCCTGTGTCCAAAGTAGATTTTTTAAAAATAGTGCAGCAGTTTTAGTTATAATATCCAAGCAGTGCTGTCAGAGTTGTATATCCTCCTGGTATTGTCATTGTAGTAAATCTCGCAATCAAAACTTTCAGCCAATGCCACGATCCAACAACGTGTGTTCTGTGTCTCTTCCCCATGCACGCACACAGACACACATCAGTCTCGAATATTATGCAGCAAGCCATATTTTATAATTGTACAAAACAATCGAGGAAAAAAAGCACAAAAACGGCTGAGATGCCAAATTCAGCAGCAGCTGAGGTAAAGTGACAGCTCACAGACAGCAGCGCACTCTACCTGTCACTCAAGTAACCACGCCCTTAATTATGCAGAACTTTAAGGCTTAATATAATTTAAATGGATAAGTTATAAAAAAATTCACCCCCCTCAGAGTTGTCATGAAGGGCAAAAATAGCAGTATAGACCAAAACCACAATTTGAACCAACTTGTAAACATGTTTTTTTCTGCTATAAACTTGGCCAATTTAACATGGGACTCTATGAGATTCTGCTCTCTTTTGGAGCCTGTCCCTAGCGGCCAGTCGATGAATCGCAGTTTAAGTTACTTCCGTATTGGCTTCACGAGAGAAAGGGGGAGGTTGCCGCTTGGGATAAACCCAACATTTGTGTATAATTCAATTCATTTAATTTATTTATTATTAAAGGTACACACACACACACACACACACACACACATACCTGGTACAGGAGTGTGTCCAGCATACTGATGCTAAAGACTCGACCAGCAGCAAATGGAAGACGGAACATAAAGGCGAGATTCGAGCCTTTGTCACGTTCCTTCTGTCGATCAAACACACACATTTAGCAATATATCAAACTACAAAACTACAGTATCCAATAATTAAATGTACTCTCCTCTGTCCATCTCTCACCTTCTCTAGTTTGGACAGAGCGAGGGAGTAACAGTCCTTCGCTCTGAACTGCATGAATCTCATGTTTGACGGGTGAGTCAGTTCTGTGATTATACTAAGACTTGGAAACAACCTGAAGAGACAGAGAGAGAGAAAACGAGACTATTATGAGATTATTTACATTTAACAGATGCTTTTATCCAAAGCCGCATTCAAGGTAAACATTTTATTAGTTCATGCATGATGATAGCACCATGCTCTACTGTTTGAGCAACAGGAATGCAGCTTTTATAACAACTTTTTTTACAGACTCTCACCTGAACATGGTCTGCACATTGACGATAGTTTTAGCGTCAGCCATATAGTCTTCCTCTGCACTCATAGTGCTTTCTTTGTCCACCACCACTAGATTATCAGCATACAGAACGCCACACTGCAATAGGCTGTCCAAACTGTCAATCACACACACATCCAATCAGTTCATTCATGTCTAGAGGGATATATTTGAATTGGCTATCAAAGATAGGGATGCATGATTGATTTAAATAAATCAAAATCACGATGTGCTGAAACTTATTATATTATTTTCTTTAACACTCTTTTTTTACAGTGAAATATGGTGAATAGTAATATTTATTATTTTTGTTTAATATATTTTATTTAGTCATAGTAATAATAATAATAATTATTATTATTATTCAGTATTCACTAATTAAATGCAATGCAATATAAAAAATTCCAATGCAATGCAATATAAAAATGCAATATAAATAATACAAAAATGCAATATTAATAATATAAAAATCCCAATGCAATTCAATATAAAAATACAATATAAATAATATAAAATTCAATATAAATAATATAAAATTCTTAATGCAATGCAATATAAAATGCTATATAAATAATAATAATTATTATTATTTTATGGTCATATTTATATATAATCACAAAATCTTTAACCAAATTGTATAGCCCTACAAATAAGAACAGCAAACTTAAACATTAAAATTTTTAAAATTGTAATCACATTTTTTGGGGGAGTCTTTATGTGCTTTAACAAACAGGACAGTGGAGATTGACCGGAAAGCATAGGGTTGAGAGAGGGACGGGACCGGCAAAGGACCTCGAATCAGATTTGAACCCAGATCAGTCGGAGGTGCAATTACGCCATATGTCAGTGCGCTAACCACTAGGCTATCAGCGCTGACATAATCACATTTTTATTAGAAAAATCACAATTTGTGATCACAAATCATGCAGTCCTAGCCAAAGAGAAGGTTTTTTTGTTTAACTATACTTGTCAATGGTGCCACCCATATAATACACCATTGGGAAGCAGGATATGGCCTCAAGGAAGTGGTCATCGGGTCTGCAGGAAGCAGAAAAACATTCATAAGGCTTATATGAAACACACGTGAGGTGAATGGGAATGTGTTTGTGTCTGTGTGTGTATTTGCTTACAGGTTGTCCAACAGCAGGACTATAGGGTTGAGTTCCCTTCTGGGTCTGTAATAGGCTCTTAAAGGCACTATGAAGTTGTAAAGGCCATTTCCAGCCGTCTCAGCGGAAACGATGATGAGCTTGTTTTTGAAGCCATATGCTTTTGCATCTTCAAAGGTAACATGTTCACAGCCCTGTAATAGAAAATGTGAGACATATATGACATGCTTATGTGATCTAATGTAAAGCATATTGTGCAAATACAATATTTTGAAGACATTCGTACCTTGTGGAAGCTGGTGCTCACCTGGTCAAGCCGTAAACAGCAGAAAGGGGCTTTCTGGGGTAAGAGATGGCAAAGGGTCGGGGAGCTCCCAATGTATGGAGAATTTGGAGGATATCCTTTCACAAATCTAAGGAAAATAACATTAAAATACACCATAACAGGTTTTGTTCTTAGTTTAGTCATAAATAGATTTCATTTCATACTTATTTTTTTTCCCAGTGGAATACAAAAAGAGATTTTTTTATGAATGTCCACATGCTCTTATATATAGGGCTGCACGATTTGGGGGGGGGGGAAGCTAATTGAGGTTTTTCAGATAAAAAAACTGTGATTGTGATTTTTAAAAAATTCCAGGTTTGCTGTGTTTGTTTGTAGGGCTGCACAATTTTGTCAAAAATTATGTGATTATATATCAACATGACTATAAAATAATTATCTAAAATACTATTATTTGAGAGCAGACAGTCACCAGTAGCTGTCAAACTACTGGTGAGAAAAAAAAGCAAAAAAAAGCATCACAAAATGACTCTTTTATCTTAAAGCTTCATAAATTATTTTCATTAAAAAATATATTTTGTTTGTGATGTTGAAACAAACCACAAATTGTACAGCTCTATTATATTGATGTATATTGTACACTTAACTGTAAATTTAAAAGTATAATAATAATGATTGGTGTTGTTTGAATTAAGAAAGAATAGAGACTTAAAGGTACAGTAAGCAATTTCAGAGAAATGCTGTTGAAAATGAATCGGACCTAGCACCAAAACACTCGTAGCCAATCAGCAGTAAGGGGCGTATACACTCATAATGGGGGTGGTGCCTGTGTTGCATAATGTGTTTGTTAATTTGTGGGCGGAGCTATCAAAACAGGGGTGTGATCCTTTGGGTAGGGGCGTGTTTGATTTGCTGATTTCAAATATCAACAGCGTTCCTCAGAAATCGCTTACTGCACCTTTAACTCACTCATTAGCTGTTACATCTTCATCTGAGTGTCCCGCCTCATCTTCTGATTGGTCACTGAGCAGATCACATGGTAGTAAGGAGGCGGAGTCAGCGATCTCCAGAACAGGCGCTATGCTTGGGCGTCGACTTCCTTGTTCGTTTTCTGGGGGCGGGGCCAGTTTGACGCCACTCTCGGTGGGACTGGTGTTTTGGAAATCCATGGCAACCGTTCCTGCAAACAATCAAACTGTTATAAACAGACCCTCTTGACAACTTCCTGTCTGTCTTCTATGGATTCCCGCTCACCCATGCTAGCAATAATACTATGAACAGGTAGGCCAGACGGGCTGTTTAAAATGTCACAGTGGCCCCTCCCCTTTCCCTGATCTTCTTCCTGTCTGAAGATGAAGGCGGAGTTTTCCTCCTTCGTGATGTTGATGTAGTAGCAGGTGTCGCTGGTAGACATGATGTGGCGTGGTCCAGGATTCAACAAGATGCTTTTGTTATCTTCTCTCTTCACGCCGATCATACACACACCGTACCTACAAACAAATAGCCTGCCAATAAACGTTTTAAACACATTTGATATGTTTTAAATAGTGTGTAAACCTACTTTTTGTGAGCGTGAAAGGCTGCGTAGGTAAAGCTTTTGCTGTTGTACTCTCTGAAGAACATACTGTCACCCAGCCGGATATGATACACCTCATTACCCGAACAACGGCCGTACATCCTCTGCCACTGCTCCGGAGACTGCTGCCCCTCTCTAAAAGGGTTTTAACATGTTATAAAATAAAAATATATAATAATACATAAAAATATTTAAGATGAGATTAGAAGATTTTAAGTTAGCGTACTCAAATATTTCAGGTCAAGAGCAATTAAAATGTATGAAAATAAAAATCTGCCAGTTCTGCTTACTTAAACTTTGAATTTCTTAAAGGTGTAATATGTAATATTTTCTGTCCGCTAGAGGTCGCTAGAGGCCTGTTCAAAACAAAGGCGTAGCTTGATGATGCCAATCTTCGGACATGTGGTCTTCACCTCACAGCCGGTGGAAATAATCAGGATTGGACTCAGGAAGAAATCATGTTCATGGATGCGATTATTAACGTTACTGTAGTGTGAAGCAGAGCAGGACCGAGTGTTGTGGAGCTGAACGAGGAGCTGGAGCGAATGCGCAACACACGCCTCACGAGCAGCGGGACTTTTATTATGTCACAGTCACCGGCGCCGCTTCCGATTTTCCGGTCATGAGTATGAGGTAACGCAGCTCTGTTTATCATATTAGATACATTTGAGAGTGTTGAAAATGTTATAACGTTACTCTATGCGTTCACTCAGCGGATTCTGTGAGACACTGTTACACACTGCAGTAAGATAGATCGATTTTACGATATCATATTAAATACTGGATGGCTTGTGTTGATAAATGGCATGCAATGAATGTTTTAAAACGTATTGTGTGATGGAAAAAATGCTGTATTACTGTTGATAAAAATAAAGCTGCATCTGATTATGCTATGTTAGCTACTTCACAAAATAGTGTTTTTCTCTGAGACATGGTAAAGCATGGTACTCGCAAAAAATCAAGAAAATTAGATTTAAACAATAAGACTAAACATGTTGAGCTATATAACAATAATTAGTTTTCTGTCTATAAATATATCAAAACAGATGTTCCCTGGTCTATTAAAACATGTAATATATATAAGCTTCTTTGGTGTTTCCATGGTTTCTACAAAATTAAACAGAAACCGAGGGTAACGCGGGTATGACGCAATTGACAGGCGACTCCTCACACGTCCCGGAGCCTTGGTTAAAATTGCAATTTTCTCACGATTTACAAATAGATGTAAACATTTGGGATATTGTAAATACTCAAGTGAACAAAATATATAACACTGGCCTAGTAATTTTTGGATATTTTAATGCAAAATTCTTACATATAACTTAAAAAATGAATTAACTTTTTTTTTTTTGCCAAGTTATTCGGATTTACAGTGCATAAATGTGTTTGGGAAACCTGTTTGAAAACAGTCAGTATTTTTCAATTCCATGTGGTGGCGCTAGTAGTACAGCAATAACACACTTCACCTTTAAAGAAGCTAAGAGAGTTGCGACTCACTGTCCGCGAGATGTGTGGACCAGTAAAGTGATCAGCGTAGAGGTGGCCGGACACAGACAATTCAGAGCCAACATGGCGTATTTAAACTCTTCTTCACACACAACGTGATCTGTGGAAATAAACGGACATGCTGCTCAGAGGCAAGATGACCGGGGTTACAAAAGTGAGTCGTCTAAGGGCTTCAAGAAATACTGAGATGAATACATTATACAGAAAGAGTGAGCAATAACCTAAAGGAACCTGAAACCAAAAAGGAAGTGAAAAGAGCCAAATTAGTACCTGCAAATTTAACATGGAACTTGTTTTCGGGTTTGAGAATCTGGACGTAAAGGGGGCAGTTTGGAGCGAAGTCTTTCACAGCCCAGGCCCTCAGGATAGTCTGGTGATCCTGTCAATAAATCAATAACTGTCATTATGTGTTTATTAACTGTGTATTTAAATTGGATAAACTGACTGGATTCAATGTGTAAATGAAATGACACCATCTGACTGTACTGTAATGTTGTTAATTTATTATTATTGTTGATTAATGTTGTGTGCTTTTATCTATCAATCTATCTATCTATCTTTTCTTCTTTTTTTTCTTTTTGTTATGTAGTGTTTGGTTAAATATGCTTTTGGATTGCTTTATTATATATTCAGTTTGTGACAATTAGTAAAAATCAAAAAATCAATAAAATCAAAGTCAATAACTGACAGATAAATTACAGATAATAGTCTTATTCTAGGTATTCTAGATGATTAGTGATATTTTTTAATCTAGAAAATATTGATGTGTGTATCTTTATCAATACATGTGAATAATAAAATAAAAAGTTATTGATTTGTCCGAACACTCACTGCCGCCATGCGATCAGCTTCATTTCTGCTGCTAAGAATGAAACATGCTTCCGCATCATCCATTCTATAGAACAAAAGCGACCAATCACAGAGGGGGATTAACAATCACAGAATTTTTTTTTTGTTATTCCAAATCTTCTCCAATGCTTGCCTTTAAACAATGTGCAAACTGTGATATATAAAACAAAAAAGTGGTATGAATTGTGTGGAAAAAAGGCTTAAAATACAAGTTGCAATATAAGGGTGCACATTGAACTATTATCCAGCACTTAATGCATTTTGTTCATTAGTTGTTACAGCCTTATGAAAAATGAATGAGATTATATGCAAATTCGCCTATGCATAAGCAGATGCTGTGATTGGTCAGTGGGGCTGTCACTCACTTGGCTCTCAGTAAATCCTGGTTTTTAAGGGCGGAGCCTTGAAGGTATATGACTCTCTGTGACCACAGTGGAATCTGCAAAATCCTCCTCACCTGGACATCCACCTCACATGGACACAAGATGACCACGTAGTAATCCTAAACATGCACAAATGCAACATGTCATCATACCAGAACAAAATACAGTAAACATCATGTACAATGGACAGATAAGTCATTCTAAACCTATTAAACACACACAGGCAGACAGAATACACACCTGTGTGTGTGGGTGAGCGTAGAATTCATTAAGAAAGTCCATGAGCAGATCGATTTTGAGAGTGCTGACGCATAAGACCACGTGTCTCTCCGTCTGAGCCCGATGTCTGCTGTAGTTTCCCCCAGATTTCTGCCTTTCCATCCACAGATAGATCAACTCCTCGAACTATAGCCAGAAGAGAGGAGGAGAGACAGACAATGAATAAAAAGCCATATGATACTTAGAAAGATCATTGGCTGTGTTCATAGTGGTGACCTGTAGAGGCAGCACCACCAGGGCCACACAGATCATCACCACCACCAGCAGCTGAGACGGCCAAATCTGTGGCGTCACATCGCCGAAGCCCACCGTAGAGAAGGTCACGATGCAAAAATACAAAGCGTTAAAGAGAGATAGACTCTTCCTACCAGCACGTTCTAAATGCTGGATACCACATGTGCTGAAAGAGACACACAAGACTTTAGTGAAGGTGATGAGAGATAGAGAAGAAGAAAGATCAGCTGCAGAGGTGGGCGATATATACCAGTTAAAGTAATAAAATATTGTTTATATTGCAGTTGTGCAAAATGCATGGTAGAGCGTGGCTGGTCGTTGTTAAGCCCTGCCCTCCTTAGTCACTGCTGCTAGCTATAAAATTGAGTAAATAAATCCTCAAAATATTTAAAATTTAAATAAAACTCAAATTTTTAATAAAAAATAATAAATTAAACTAAACATAATAAAAAATAACAAAATAATCTTGACAATAAAATGATGTAAGAGACAGTAAATAAATTAGGAATAAATTGTTTTAAAAAATAAAAAATATAATTATTAATAAAAAGTTTAACAAATACAATTGAAAAAACAACACCAAAAATAATATTGTCAATAAAATGGCACGCTGAAAAAGTAATTAAAAAAGAAATTTTTAATAAAAAATAAATTCAATAAATAATAAAATTAATCAGATACAATAATAAATAACAAAAATAATCTTAACAATAAAATGACAATCTTGACTTGAAAAAGTCTCCAATAACATGAAATCAGTGAATCAGGAGGTTTTAGAGAAGTTTAATTTCTTATCTGGATTTTAAAAATGAAGCTGAGCAGATTTAAAGTATTAGTCCACTTTTAAATAAACTTTTCCTGATAATTAACTCACCCCCATGTCATCCAAAATGTTCATGTCTTTCTTTCGTCAGTCGAAAAGAAATTAAGGTTTTTGAGGAAAACATTCCAGGATTTTTCTCCATATAGTGGATTTCAATGGCCTCCAAACGATTGAAGGTCAAAATGTCAGTTTCAGTGCAGCTTTAAAGGGCTTTAAACAATACCAGATGAGAAATAAGAATCTTATCTAGCTAATCGATCAGTCATTTTCGAAAATAAATACAACCGTTTATGCTTTATAAACACAATATATCGCCTTGAACGTACTTCCCGTTTCCGCATTCTTCAAAACACTTATACTGTATGTCCTACACCTTCCCTATTCTTCTTACGGAAAAAAACGAAACTGCCGCCGCGTTCGTTCCGTAAGTAGAATAGGGAAGGTTTTCCTCAAAAACCTTAATTTCTTTTCAACTGATGAAAGAAAGACATGAACATCTTGGATGACATGAGGGTGACTAAATTATCAGGAAAAGTTTATTTAAAAGTGGACTAATCATTTAAATAGTGTTTAATTACAAGTGTTTTTGACAAATTTCAATTTACACAGAGCTCATAAGCTTTACATTTTTTTTTGGTAGTTTTTTGAATACTTTTCCATAAAATTGTGTATATAGATTAGTGTCCTTGTTAGGGCACCCGCCTCCCATGCTGGTTTGATTCCGGGTCAAGTAGGACCGGTTACAATGATATAAATTTTTGGATATATCGCCCAACCCTAAACAAGAATAAAATGATCCTTACCCGGTGAAAACGAGACATAAAAGAGTGCAGATAAGAATGAGAACCTGGTTGAACATGGCTGAGTGTGTTCTCTGAATCGCCCGGTGCAGATCATTCTGTAACACACACATATTGCCTGGTTTTCAAATAGCAGTGAACAGAAACTGGTGTGGGTTTATTTGGCAATGGTTAACACTCACTATCATGCTCTCCAGGGCACACTTGGCCAGCCAGCAGTTGAGGAACACTGGGATAAACAGGTTTCTGAGTGGAGGCCAGAAGATCTGACACACAGAAAGAGGTCAGATTACATTATCAGTCGTGGTGAGGAGTTTGGGATTTAGTTCTGAAGATGCATCTTACCGTTATGATGAACGGGACAGTATTTAGCATCTCCAACAGGAAGGACACCTGAAATATCTGCTCCCATATATTACCCTGGAAAAACACAGGAATTATCTATTTTGAACATCAGGAACCAATTGTTGTGTCTTTATACTGCTGTGTCAAAGGAAAATGAAGGAGCTAGATATTCAGGTCTGTGATAGTGAAAACTGATATAAAATCAATCAACATTCATATTTCACGCTTCATATATATGCCCAAGCTCACCTTGTAGCTGAGGTACATTAGCAACATGGCCTCCATGAAACTGATGGATGCTACGATCACCTGAGGAAACAAACAGGCAAACTTTTTAGACAAAAAAAGTGTTGAGTATCATATTTGACACATCAGACTCCTGTAGTCTGATATAGTGAGAATATGGAGCTCATTTGAGAAGGAAAAAACAGAGGCCCAAACTGAGCAAAAAAAAAGTTATTTTGGTGCAGTTCTTGTAATGTAATTCAATGAGATCTTTATTACAGTTTAACAGGCCAATTACAAAAAAGCACATGAATGTCACTTGTCACTTGCCCGATAATATGTCTTAGTAAGATTATATTTAAAGGCTTAGTTTTATGATCAAAGCTAGTTTTTATTGTCAGGGACAAACAATGCAATATGCAACTCATTATGTCGGAGTGAAATAAACAGTTATGGAGAAATTTAGAAATCTTTCTTTAATGTAGAAATTAAAGTTGAAGGTCCAAACTCCTCCCGAAAATCCAGAAAAAAAGTCTGTTAGAGCATCACTGACTACATCAGAGAAGCTGTCAATCTCAGCTGTCAATCATGACGTTTTTATAGCATCAAATAACTAAACAAACCTGAACTTATTTTAAAAAACGAACACTTGAATTTACATCAGCATGATAAATAACTACCTAAAATGACAGAAAACAGAAAAGTGTAATTTGATTGTTTTGTTTGTCCCGCGTCCCATTAGATTACATGGAGAGGGTGGGGTTTGGGAACTATACTGCATCATGCCACCTGGGGGCGAGTAAACGTTTTGGCTTCACTTTTCAGGACTTGTGCGGCACACTTGGGCTATGTCCAAAATCGCCCCCTATAACCTTAAATATGGCACTATATGATTTGTAGTGGTGTCCGAAACCACAGTTGACGTTACTGAGTGCACTCATTCAGTCCCACAATGCATCACAATAACAAGTGTACAACCGTTGTACACTCAACAGCTAGAGAATACCCATAATGCACTGTGAGAGTCATGTGGCGAGCCGAATGAATTCCCGCATCTGACCAGAAGATGGTGCCCACAGCTGAATCTTCCATCCATCCACTTCTCAATGTGGCTATAGCGTAATATCATACAGGGATACATTCATTTTTACTTGATTATTGAATTATATACATGCTAGTTTTCATGACAGAGCTCAAGATATTTTCATTTTCATTACTACTAGAGCTGCCAGTTTTCTAAGTTTCAACTGATTATTAAACAGTCCTTCAAGCGGACTACATTAGTGGACTAATGTAGGGAATAAAGAATAGTGATTTCGAACACAGCATTGGTTTTGTGTTGTTCCTTGCATCAGTCAAAGAGCATCTGGTAGCAGTGTCACTTTCAAAATCTTTCAAATTCACTGTTTCTGGGTGGTGGAATGCATTGCAAACTTAAAAAAAAAAATGACTGAAAACACCCCTCTTGATTCAACTAGCTTTTTTAGTAGAATTTCTGCTGCAACCGCATTGTACTGTTCCAGTATTTATGGCATGGTAGCACTGTCTTTGGATTAAGTGCTTCTGCTTGGATTATGCTCGTTTATAAATGGTTTTGGAGAACACAGTAGGGGAGAAACAAAGCTTTTCAAAGCTCTTAATCAACTGAACAAGTTGCTTTGCAAAATGATTCACTGTTTTGAAGCGCTTGAAACACCACAGTCTGGCAGCACCTGCTGGTCAAAACAATATACATGCAATTAAAATCTTAATTAATGGTCATTAAACATCCCATAGCACTTGTCGTAAAAGAGTAGGGGTGTAACCGTAGTGTCCTCATTTACTGAAATCATGTGACTTAGCGAGTTTGATACAACCACCAAACCCCCGATTCAAAGCAAAAGATTTAGAAATGTTTCGAAAATTCACAAAGCGGTGTTTAATCAATAAATTTAAATATAAATGCTTTGTTTCCCTTGGACTCACCTGAATGGCCCACACTGGTACTTTTCTATCTACCCAGAATATCAGCTCCCTGGAAGAAAGAGACGGATTAGAGCAAATACATTAGAAGCATAAAATCAACCTCGAATCACATCTGCATAACCGAAAATAAACTGCAAATTGATGCTGATGGTTTTCTCACCAGTTGATCTCGTTGGTCTGCGTGGTGTTGTTGCAGTTGACGCTGCAGAGAGAGGAGGTGTGGGTCGCTTACTGTGACACATCAATCTATAGGGATATTTTACTGCAGCATAATAAATGATTCACTAACTTTCTTTAAATATTAAAAAATATTATCTAACACCAGCAGAAATGAGTCATGGTAATCATACTCTTTAAGTGAAATGCAAAACAATCGGCACGATTGAATAAATTGCAGCGTTTCAAACACAAACGGTCTTCATAATAGCGTGGTGTCGGTTCTTTTGCATTTTTAAGCTCAGTTTTCTTTTGATCGAGCACCTGCTGAAGTGGTGTTTGGATGTGCGCATATTATCATATTCTCTAAGCCATTTCACACTCACAAACATTAAAACACAGTTCTGACCATGTGTGGCGGAGCTGGGCCGGATTGTCCGTCATGACTCGTATGATGTAGAGAACACATGTTAACAGCTTCAGGCAGAAGTTAAATATTCGAATCCTTAAACCTGGAGGTGAAAGTTTATGCATTAAAATACTAAAATATGAAAATTAAAGGCCAAAGTTCAAAAGGTTGAGACTTACTGGATCTTTGGTTTTTGATGAAGAAAAGTTTGAGTCTCTCTTTAAACGTGTTCTCATCCACATAAAACTCCACATGGACCCTGCAGGAAAAAACATCAGTCTAACATTAACCACTGTCAATCAACTGAAATTTAATATCTAGTTCAGTCATGAAACTCTAGAGGGAGCAGACGATAGGTCCTTTACATGCTATCTGCAGTCAATCACATCGTTACTGCATGACACAAGCTGATTGGCCTCTGCTTATCCTGCAGCCAATGAGATTGCTTGCCCAACAATTAAAAAGTCTGGTTCACTGTTTGCTGTAAGCTAGTCCTGTAGCACGCTATCAGAGTTTCTCTGAAACCCTCCACCTCCCCCAGCTCCACCTGCCTAGATCTGCTACAGGATTAATATATGTCTATTCATGCAGCAGCAGAATATCTTACATGCTCACAGCAGCGTGTCTGTGTACCTATTAGCAGTCCCGGCACTAGGACACATCACTTGGAGGGGGATACCATACAAGCAATGTGCAAACTTTGCGCTAGAGTTATAACGATAAAGAAGTCTCAAAACCAAAGTCGATTATTCACTAAAGAAAGTTAAAGTAAAAACTGACAGAGCTTTTGACATCTGACGCTGCATTAATGGTGCATATTGAGCTGAATCTACTTCAGCATGTTCTGATAACAGTATATAACTGCCTTAATTCATTTTCTTAAAGGGGACATATAATGTCTCTTTTACAAGATGTAATATAAGACTCTGGTGTCTCCAGAATGTGTCTGTGAAGTTTCAGCTCAAAATCCCCCACAGATCATTTATTAGAGCTTGACAAATTTGCGCCTATTTGGGTGTGAGCAAAAACACATAATTTTGTGTGTGTCCCTTTAAATGCAAATGAGCTGCTGCTCCCGGACCCCTTTCCAGAAGAGGGCGGAGCTTTAACAGCTCAAAAAAAACAAAGCTGGAGAATCTCACGCAGCCAAAATGAGGATTGTCAGTAACGGTGTTCAGCCTTACATTGTTCGAACCGGAGTCGACACTGATGGAGAGACTCAGGATGAAGTTACAACTTTTAGAATGAAACTGGATGTTTCTGAATGGTTAGCAGATAAATTTATGTAGTTGCTGTGGAGTTGATTCAACTCATCCACTAGCATGTGCCGTCATGTTCATCTTTTGTGTTGAATTGACCCTCGATTGTGAAGCAGTCCGGCGTAAAATGACGGCATGACAACAACACTCTACTACAACAACTCTTCCTCTTCTCTAAAGCAGACCAACATGGCCCCGCCCCCTTTGTTGTGTGTTCTCAGGGGTGGGGTTTATGTAAATTTTGGGTTTGTGATGTCACTAACCCAGGAAGAAGCTCATTGTAGTCCCTACCAGCTGTTTGGTACTTAAAAAGAGATTTCTTTAAAAGAAAATATCTGCCTTTGCATTGAACTTTCAGTGTCGTATCTTTGCAGATGATGTTTATGCTCAAACTGCAATATTACACACTAACTAAAGTTAAAAAAGTGAAATCATAATCAAGGACCCCTTTAATATTTCTCTTGTGGCACATATGTGGTGAAAAAAAAATGAGAAGAGATGTTTTTTGTGTTAAACAAGTTTTGTTTTTTAAAAGAGGAATAAGTTACCAACTGTACTCTGTCACAATAGACCTTATTCACAGCAGCACCATCTTTGATTTTTACCGGGAATGAAAGCGAGGTTGTGAGGGATTTATGTGTCTCATCTCTTATTTAATGTGTCTTTGGCTTGTTCTGCTGACAAAAACTGCAAAAATATCTTTCAGAGGAATTTCAGTTGACAAAAAACAAACAAAAAAACAGACAAAATTAACTCTGGAAAATTACGTGATCTAAGGGCTTTATACAGCAGATGCCATTGAAAACATGAAAAAAGTCTATCCCTCACAGCCTCGCTCTCATATCTGTCATGGCGCTGCTCTGAATAAGGTCTATATATAGACAGACAGATCATATAAAGATAAAAAAAGAAAGTGAAAAAGGGCAAATAAATGTTTACTTTACTGTGAAAGCTTAACATTGGTGAAGGTTAAGAGGCTACAGCAATACTGGCTAATAAAGTAAGTGCTTTGTGTGGGTAAGACAGGGTGTATTCATGTATGTGGGTAGTTGACATGAAATACTTTTAGAAAGTTGACAAATCCTGTGGTGCAGCATGCTAAACTCCATCAGAAATTTGTGAATTATTTCATGAATATATCATCATGCATGCATGCATTAGTAGAAAAAATCACTTGTTGCAGTACTAGTCAAAATGTGATTAAATATAGTGAAATAAACACAAATTTGAACCTAAAATCTTGAAAAGCAGACACGCTTTGCATCCAGTACTCATGTAGATATGAATGTACATGATCGTAATGCATAAACTATGTTATATAATGTCAACAGAACTATGTGCCAGTATATGTGAGTTTTCCTGTGCGTGTTGTGAAACTGAGAAGTAATATTTGATGCACAAGGACTCTCTCCCCAGCTTTCTCAGTCAGATTTACTGTTTACATAGTTAGAGCAATTCTCTACATTACAATCCCAGATTGGAGATGCGATGTGTCCTCCAGTTCCCATGGAGACCACAGGAATGGTGTTTTTGTTTGCCGTAATAAAGTGAGACGGAGCCATCAACATTACAACCCCTGGCACAATGTAGTGTCCAAAATATTCCATATGTCTTTGTTGGTGATTATATTTAGCATGGTTTACATATAAAAGAAGTAAAACTGGAGTAACAAATGATTAATATTTTAAAGAATGCAAAAAAACTTTGAGAAGTGCAGTACTAGCAGCATCTGAAATCCACTACAGCGTTCCTACTTCAGCCAGACTCAGTGATCATTTCCAGTTATTCAGTCATGCAAAAGACTGCAGTGACCCTTAGAGACGCATCCTACCTCTGCCCAGCATCGCTACCAAAAGAGTCCAGCCTCCAGTTGACCAGAGCTGGGTTAACCCATGACGGCACTGCATTCTTCTGTTCCATAACAGAGAAAACCCAGAGGGTTTCTAGACGAGGATGTGCGGAGATCTGAGATGAGAGGATTGTTATGGAAGTACATAATCTTCAGCGGCGCGGTTCAAAAAAACCCGCCCACACACTCTTGATTGCAGGCGCACAAGCATGCGCTTCGCTGGCAGAGTTCTGCTCAGTCTCTCTTTCTGTTGTATTTGCCTCTGCATTACAATTTCAATGCACGTTAATTGTTTATTAGTTTTACTAACATCTCTATATCAAATATGGGCCTAACTAAGTAGGCTGGAACATGCACAACAGCTGTATAACGTGAACCTACTAGTTCTGTCAATGCATAAAGCTTAATAAAAATAAACAGATTTTTTTGGATAGTGGATGATGGTTGTCTAAGCAACATGCCTCAAGCGATGCTGTGTGTCTTTGTAATGGTGCAAAGTCACGAGTGTATGTACTGTAGTGTTATCATAATGTGTTTACAAAGAGAACTTTGAATGAATGAGGAATAAATGCACCAAAGAAAATTTAAATATTTCAGTCAAATGAGCAATTCTTTTGTTTTTTTTCTCTTTCCACCTTTCCGCAGTGCCCACCCTTCTCTCTTTCTCCTGTTCAGAGGAAATTACAGATAATAACCTGCTCAAGAGGCTATTTCTGTCGATCTGGAGAGATGTGGCCGTGTGCCCACACACACACACACAATGGGACTTTTTCTTAACATTCAAGGATGTTGTTCTCTTGATCAGCGGTTTAAAAAACTGCAAACATGATTTTCACACAGTTATATTTTTCATAGGTTCTGGGTGCTTGCCAATGTGTTGCTATATGATTGCTAATTGCTTATTTTTCATACAATACAAACACTCTAAGTGAAATACACTTTTTTTGTGATGCAGTCAGTAAGTACTAACCAGGGGCTGCATTTCAGAAACATCATAAATCCTAAATGAATATAATTTATTTGTATCTGCTGGTCATTTGGATGTAGTTCTGACTGCTGGTCTTCAATGAGAAATGTATGAATTTGCAGGTGGAACAATGGCAAAACTGGGCAATACACTGTAAAAAATTTCTGTAAAAAAGCAGCCAAATTTTAACAGTAACATGCTGTTTTCCATTAAAACAGTAATATACCATAGGAAACAATGCATTCTGGGTAATTTTTGAAGTTTTCGATAAAGTAGCCTACAGCAATATACCGTGAATGAACAGCGCTTAAAGTTGACACTCTGAGGCTGTTCTAAATTACACCCTATACTCTCATTTCCTACATTAGTTCACTAATATAGTCCACTTGAGAGAGTAAATGAAAACACATTTGCGAATTCAGACACTGATGAACACCTGCTGTTAACAAGCAGAATCAATGAAGGAAAGGGAAACAAGAACAAAGTTTAAATTAGAAATAAACCAAGATAAAAGAAGACATTAAATCTCTCAAGATCTGAATAAACATCTCCACAAACAGCATTACCAGCTTCACTTATTACTAACCAGATTTACTTTATATCTGTCAGACGTCTATAGAAGTTCTCGTTGAGAATCAACAGAGGCTTAGATGTTGCTTTATTTTTTTGTTTGACATTACCATGATGGAGGTCAGTGTTTGCTTTAGTTGTGCTCTTGCACTAGTTTTTCTTTGGCTGCTGTAATTGTGTTTTTAAAACACATTTATTATGGCAAAAAAGAAAATTTGATCATATGATATTAGCCATTAATAGTTCCAATCATCATTTAATGATGTGATATTAATCTCATCAGAGTCTGGTCTATAATTATATAGATTATGTTTTATATTTTTATTATTGTATTTCTGTGATTTTTACAGCATGAGATCCATCAGTGTGGATTTTTAAAACAGTTTGTGCTCAAAACATTTTGAACTACTGACTCATTCAGACAGACTCACACAGACATCAAGAATTGGCATTTGAATCACAACAATGGTGAAAATCAAAAGCTTCATGCAGCAATGCATGTTGGGTACCAGCATAGTACTAAAATCATCCATGACTCCCAGCATTCATTGAATAAATTATGCAGCTGAATTGTCTGGTTATTTTCTTTAAATTCTTACTGTATGCCTTTATTTTTGCTGTTGTTTTTGTGTTGACATTTTGTAGTGTGTTTTGTGATATTCAGAGCTGATCTGTTTATCTTTTTGTTGATTGTCACCATTGTTGAGATTCGTACGCTGATTCTTGATGTCTCTGTGAATCTAATTGATGCCCTAGTTCAAGCATTTTTTGTAAATGAAGAGTTTAAAAATCCTTAACTGATTGCTCAGCACTGCTTTATCCTTTGCTCTAGTATCACAGTGTTGGTAACATAAAACTACATTTATTTAAAAAAAAAAAAAATCTGATAATGGATTAGACCAGGGGTTGTCCTGGAGGGCCGCTGTCCCTGCAGAGTTTTACTCCAACCCTAATCAAACACACCTAAACCAGCTAATCAAGGTCTTCAGGATTACACGTAGGTGAGCTTTATCAGGGTTGCAGCTAAACTCTACAGGGACAGCGACCCTCCAGGACCAAGTTTTCCCATCCCTGGATAGACACTGGACA